>NC_056627.2:271592800-271720300 GCF_002870075.4 Lactuca sativa
AAAGAAGGCACATATAGATGATCCATCTCACTCACCACCACCGCCGCTGGCCAGTGGCCCATCAACTAAAAATGACCGAATAATTAGTGACTTGCAAAATGAGGTATGTCAATTGAAAAATGAGGTTCGTGAATGTGGCGAATAGTTGAGGTCTTGGGATGAGCGTTTAGCAGAGCATGAAGCTACTTTATCCATGGTTCTAAAACTTATCAATAAGACTCCCGGAGATGACGTTGGTACCTCAAAGGAGATGTAGGTACATTTTTAATTATTTCATCGTTTATGGTCGTTATGTTTTTGCATCGTTTACAAGTTTACATTCTTGAACCGTACAGGGATACTAAAATGAAAATGACTTATGGGAGCATAATTATGTCTTAAGAACCCCCGAACACCCACTGAATGACGGCCCAGAGCAGCCGTCTCCGGTTATTCAATCGTCGGATGTAAAAGTGATTCCGCGAGATGAATACAAAACACAGTCGTCGACACCTCTTAGGTGTTCTAAGCGCCAAAAAGTTATGTCCATATGGTATAAGTCACCATGGATACAAATGAATAGGAAAGGTGATACACGACAACAACCAACACCGTTGGAAAATCTTTTATAGCCTACCGTACACACTAGGGATGAGATTTAGAACCGGAAAACCAGACCGCAACCGGAATATGTAAAATCGGTCCGGGTCCCGGGTTTAAAGAATGGCTCTATCCGGGTTCCGGGTAATCTGGGTTTCAGGTCCGGGTAAACCGGGTTTAAGAACCGGAACAATGTTAGGAACCGGAATCGGTTTTAGGGGTCGGAATCGGTTTCTATGGAAAGTTTAAAACATGCATATCTCATTCGTTTCAAGTCGGATTGGCATAAAGTTTTTTCCATAGTATAGTTTATAGTTTTTAAATGATTTTAGAATATAATTTTTTTCATTTTTGGGTTTATATTCATTGACTTATAGTCTCTCAAAGTCGAGATATCAAAGCTGAAAATTTTATGTTTTTTAACTTTTTTTTTTTTTATATTCTGTGATAGTTTTAAAACATGCATATCTCATTCGTTTAATGTCAGATTGGCATGAGATTTTTTTCCATAGTATAATTTATAGTTTGTACATGATTTTAGACTATAATTTTGTCATTTTTGAGTTTATATTCATTGACTTATAGTCTCTCAAAGTTGGGATATCAAAGCTGGAAATTTTATGTTTTTCACCTTTTTTTATATTATGTGCTAGTTTTAAAACATGCATATCTCATTTGTTTGAAGTCGGATTGGCATGAGGTTTTTTCTCAGATCGTAGTTTATAGTTTGTACATGACTTTATACTATAATTTTGTTATTTTTGGGTGTTTATTAATTAACTTATAGTCTCACAAAGTCGGGATATCAAAGCTGAAAATTTTATGTTTTTCAGCTTTCTTTGTATTTCGTGATAGATTTAAAACATGCATAATTAATTCGTTTGAAGTCGGAATAGCATGCGGTTTTTCCAAAGTGTAGTATAGAGTTTGTACATGATTTTAAACTATAAATTTGTCATTTTTGGTTTCATATTCATTGATTTATAGTCTCCCAAAGTTGGGATATCAAAGCTGCGATTTTTTTTCTCAGCTTTATTTTTGTATTTTGTGAAATTTTAAAACATGCATTCGACCCACTTTACCTGGTTCCCTGGGATTTTCGGTTTTAGACTCATTTTACCCGGTTCCATTTGACCCATTTTGATATTTTCGGGTTTTCCGGTTCTAGACCCACTTTACCCGGAACCGAACCGGAATCGGTTCCTATATCGGTCAGGTTTCCGGTCCTAAAAAATCTCGTTAACCGGTTCTCGGGTTTTCCGGGTCCGGGTCTACCAGTCCGGGTTTGGACCCACTCTCATCCCTAATACACATTGTATATAAAGAACAAGATGGTTTGTTGTTGTTTGGTCACAATTATTTGACCGGTTTTGCTACGCTTGAGTTTTGGACACAATTATATGTGGATAGTCACGGAGGATGTTGTCATGTGATGTAAATAATATAATTATTTGCTCATTACATACTACGCTTCTAATAACAATACTTACTTTACTACAAAAATATTAATTGGCAGCACATCATGATGTGGATCTCATTGCTGCTAGAGCGTAGATCGGATGATGCTCGCTAGACAGTTGTGCCGTCAGCTTTCAACACTGATACATTTAAATATAGTGGAATGGCTGACAGATCCCTTTACCTAGCTTGGGCAGAGTGTGATACAGTATAATTTTGTTTGGATTACATTACCTGAGTATTTATATACTAATTTATTATTTCTAACCTTTTTGTAGCTTTACATCCCAATCAATATACCACATACTCATTGGTTTTTGGGTGCTTTGGATTTGAAGACATTCAAAATGACTATATATGATAGTTATTGGAAGGGAGGTTATTGTTCTAAAAATAAGGATTGTTTATAGGTATGAGAGCCCGCATCCACAAAGTGCTAGTGGGTGTCAACTATTGGGGTACCTAACCAACTTATTCAATCCCACTTGAGAGCTTCAAGATGACCCTAAAAAAGGCCCAGACATACCACAATAGATTGGTAGCATAGAGGACTGTGGGGTGTTTTTTTGTTGGTTCCTAGAGGCGTTGATAATCGATAAATCGATTTCTATAGAGGGTAAAACCACCGTTCCTTGAGCTATGAGTTATAGAAAACGACTAACTGAAATTTTTTGGGGTACAAGGACAAAGATAATTTGAACATAGTATTTGTAATATGACCTACAGACACATGATTTATTTAGTGTATGTATTTATTAGTTGTTTGTTGATTTTAATTATATTTTATATTTTATAAAACCAAAAGTTATACATTTTATGAAAGCAAAACTTATTTATTATATTTTTTTATTCATAAACCAAAACTAAACGAATAAAAAAACAAGTCAAATGTATTCCGAAAGTCAGGAACCGTCGTTCGAAATCATACTCTGGAATTCTTGAGACGTCCCCAGCCGAACAACGTTCCGGAGAATGTGGATACTTTTTTAAAAAATGATTATTTTTGTCGAAAAGATCATTTATAAAAATTAGATTACTCAATTTCCCTATAATTTATGGGATATGTTAAACATATTTATCGCTTGAATGCTATGTAAATCTATGATTGAAATGATATGTCATATCTTTTTTGAACTAATCTGATGTATTTTTCATTAATTTAATTATCATCATACAACGAGTGAGATGACAAATAGACAACAAGTTGCGCCGCTAAACCTTTTTGTATGGTAAAACTAATTCTTTTAAAGACTACATTCATAGATCTATGGGATATAAGAATGCTATGCATGATCCGTTGTACTCTATTAAGAAGTTCCACTGCATCCGGCGCGAGAAAACCAAACGTATCAAATGCAAATGGTATGAACTTGTATTGATTTTCCATGCACGATTTCTCATGTTTGGTGACTTTGCTTGTAGAAGCTTTTAAAGTAGCATGTCCCGCTGTGAAACTCCCATCTCCCAAGCCTACGAGAGGGGATACCTATGTAAGGTCCACACATATGTGTTTCCTCCCGATCCATCCAAAAATCAAAATGTCAGCCGGTCTATGGGTTAACCCTCCTTCTCCTGGGTTAGTCAAGAATTTTTAATATGATAATCCGTAATTATTTACAATATCAAAGTTGGTTTATATATTTAATGATTTTGTGTTAACAGAATGGACTTTCATGTGTATTTGAAGTCAATAGATGCCTTGGAATGGATGAATATATCCTATATGTTGCTATAAACACATAGACAAAATACAAGCTACAAGCCATATGACAAAAAAATACCAACTTTTTTTTTTACAAATCATATATACATGTTTGTCCTATTTTATATAGATATGGGTATTTGTAATTTAAACATTATACTTTAATTTAGAATTTGTTTATGGAATGATCATATATATGTTCAGACTTTTGGAAATAGACTAATGACATTAATTAGAATACACAATATTTTTATATTATGTATTTTATCAACTGTTACTGTATGTTTTCTGAATACTTATTCATTCTTATAACTACTTAACAAAAACAAATTTGTCTATATTTAGGTCCAGTTTGATAGTTTCTGTCTGGGAAAGTTTTCTGAGTGGGAAAAAAACCATGTTGTTTGATTGTACATCTGATTGACTGTGTTGAATGATGACAAAAAAAGTAATAATTCAATAAAAATAAATTTTAAAAAAGTTATTTAAAAAATTAATAATACAATAAAGAAAGAAAGAGGCGGGGTTTGGTGTATGATTGTCTTTCCAGCCCATTCAGCCAGAAAGATATGATTTAGGGGCTTTCTGGGAAAGACATATCTTACTCGGGAACGACCCCTTCTTTTGTGCAAATCAAACAGTCTTTCCTGTCCATTCAGCCAGAAAGATCTGTTTGGATCTGGAAAGATGCGTATCAAACGGAGCCTTAGTCTATATTTTCGTAACCATATAGAACTATCAAGATTTAGTGCTTAAAATGTAAAGTTCATCAAATCAAAATTTTTATTCAAAAAGAAAAACACCGTATAGAATACTCATTAAGTCTTTATGTCCATATCTCTAAATATGATTAAAAGATTAACCTTATGACATCATCTTAAACAATCTGGGTCATTGATTGTATTTCAATCTTATGTTTTCTATCCTTAAATCAAATTGTTGACATCATCTTCCCAAAATGAAATGTATTTAATTCTAATAAAAGCTTTCCAATTGTCAAACAAAATTAACTTACATCCGTTGAAATTGAATGTATATAATTCCAATAAAATCTTTTCATATTTTAAATCTTGAATTTCCGGTTATAAAAGTTTTAATATGGTCAGTTTTAAAAACATATTAGTAACAAACCATTTCAATCAAGGCATTAATATCAACCATTAATATAAATATGTTTATATTAGTAAATCATTAATATAAAAAATCCATTTTTATTAGGAAACCATTAATACTAAAAAATCAAATTCAAATTATCACATGCATATACGATTTATCATTGAATCCGCGGCTCACACTTATTTTCAATCGTTTCTTTTCTTCAAACATTCTCCTACAACATCATTCTTATTGTTTATAACTTCCATCATCATTTTTTGTTTCAAAGTTTCGTTGTTGTGCAGTAGAAGGTCAGTACCTTCTTTTGCTTTTTATATTTTGTTTCGATTATTTTTTTGTTCCTATATCAAATATATGTATTCATATATTTCGATTTTCTTTATCACAAATTACATTAAATCGGTTAATTACTTTTCTGAAACTTTTCAAATAAATAGGAAAATATATTACACACCTTTAACAAAACAGAAATTAACTATTTTTGGAATTGACATTAATTAGGTAAATATTATTTTTATATATTAGAGGTGATTATGATTTTTATTATTATTATGTCATAAGAATCCGGTTAGATTTGGTATGATTTTAAAATATTTTGGTATGATCCTATTACACTTTTAGGTTGATTTAATAGGAAATAATATATAATCTGTTTATGCATCATTTAAAATTAAGTATGGAAACAATTTTGTTGACAACTATGGTGGATCCTTATTTTCCAGGATTTGATAGCCAGGAATCGACACTCGTGTTGCATTTGCTAAGATTTTATTTTAACATTCTACCTTATCTACAGGTAAATATTTGTTGTATTATACATCTATAATACAACAACCATTTATTTTTTGTTCCAGATTTTCTTAGTCGGGTTGTGTCGACTAATCTCAAGAAAGTGATTATTGAAAATTCAAGGGAGAAATGATTGATGAGCCTGGTTGATCAGGATATAAGTTAAGTATATGTGTTTAAAAGATTTTATTTTCTAAAGTATTTTTCTACATGATACCATAAAACATGTTGTTTGCATGAAAATGACATGTTCATCCACACTTCAATATACATGTTTATTTTAGCATTACTTAAAACATTTCAAATCCACTAATTATAGAATTCAATTTTATTCATACATGAAATAATTCGTTGATCATTATCAAAGGGTCTATTTATGATCTTCTCACTAACAAATTGGTCAAATGTGGTTAGAGCTATTTCAAACATTTTTTATCACGTGTCTTCATACTTTTAAGTTTTAATTAATTTTAATGTTCAAATTCTATTTTTAAGTTACATACATTGAAATTATTATTTTTTTGTTTAACATACCAACCTACTTTGTTTTATCTTTATATAGTAACAATAAAATTTATAAATTTACAGAACAATATACATATTTCGAATTTTGTCATAGTATTATACTTTACAAAATACAATTCCCTTTAAAATTATTTTCATCAGTAATTTCATCCATAATTTTATCCAAGTTAAATTTGTATTTTCTTTATATAAATCCTTTTAATGATCCCGATTTTTTCCCTCTAAAAGTATATCAAGCATTTATGTCTTTGATAATGTTGCCACATTATAATTATTATTTTCCAAAATATATCCATTTAATGAGGAATTTAATTTAGTGAATGAAGTAAATGTTAATTCAAACTAGATATATATTCCATAATTATTACACGAGTTTATTAAAAAAAAATATATCAAGATGTAAACATTAAGCATTTTTAAAATATAATTTCAAAATACATACAAACGATAATATTGTACAATAAAATTTAAAATTGAATAGACTAAAAAAGACTATTAAGACAACAAATCTTGAAAATAATATAGTTATGAAAAATTATAAAGTAAGATAAAAATTACAATATATTAGGAGATTTGTATAATAAAAACAGTACGGGTATTAGAAAAAACTAAGATCGTTAAGATTAGAAAAAATGCAATATATAAACTAAATTATCACAATAGTAATGAAATGTCATTATTTGATATTTCATATAATTGAAAGATATATTAAATTACATTGATGATATACTAAAATTATTCAAAGTTGCGCCAGGAGTAATGCAAAGTTCTTGCGAACACCAAATAAATAAGAACAAACATAAAAGCTAGCACTTATATTCATAATCAATTTAAAATAAACCAATCATGATTTAGAAAAGAATTTCCATTGATGATATACTAAAATTAAATCCATATAACATTTAACAATCCATAAATTACACTCTATGACTTTATTTGAATAAATGAAATAGTTGTCAATATTTAATGCAGTGAAAAAAACAGTATATTAGTTGTCAATATACACTCAAATTAAGTAACCTTATTATGGAAGGAACGTCTAATTAGAATACTTATGCTTATAACAATATCATAACCATATGTGATGTAGAAGGGCATTCAACTAATAAAACAAAAAATGTTGTATACAAAGAGGTCCTTCAATGATTATAGATATTTATCGATTTCAATGTATCTACTACACATTTCAATAATACCAATAACCATAATTTTTTTTAATTATTATGCAATATCTGTAGACATGTGTATGATTTTCATACGTTCCTCGCGTTTAACGCGGGTTATAATCTAGTTTGCTCAAAAAGAAGCAACCGTATAGAACTGTCAAGATTTAGTACTTAACCTATAAATCTTATTATATAAAAAAGAAATAGCCTTGTAATCTACTATACAAAGACAAGGAAACAAACCTTTTCTATCACATACATCTGCATTGCTTCCACTTCCCATGTGATTAGATATGACATACTATATATATATAGTCTTCGTCACCAAGTTGACTCTTTCATTCATTTGTTAAAAACTTTAAGCAACCACTAATAATTAGCACTTACACCTTACACCTCATAAAAAAGGTTCCATTTTAATCTTCTATCAATGAAAGGTAGATTAATTTACGTCTCAGAACTTAGACTTTACGATAAGCCCTTCGCAACTTAAAATTGCCATTGCAGCAAGAAACTAAAAATCCATTGTGGCAAATTTGAGAGTGTTAATTAACCCATGAGGGTAGATCTGTAAATCATTATTTGAAATACTCGATACATAGCTAAAAATAGGTCCAGTTGGGTAGTTTTAGATGAATCAACATGAAATTGTACTACTCACTGTGTGTAGTTGTAACTTGTAAGTCTGTTACATAAACTCCACCAACCACAAAAAGCAGTAGTCACGTGTCTTTGGTAGCTAGGTAGGCAAAATCAACATCAGACACTATAAAACAATAGATAAAAACTATTTCTTATTTAGAAACTAATCGAAAAAGAGGCGACTTTAATGGTGCAAGAGTTGTACAACCCTTAATTCAAGACCTGTATGATATATTAGGAGCTTCGTTGAGTTGATTTTGTAAGAGTTAGATTTTCACTGTATATAAGGTGTTTAGCAAAACTCCTGAGAGTACTTTTGTGTTTTTATTAGGCATATTGATCGGACGAATTGCATCTATGAAATTCTCATGTTCTAAACAATTTGTAAAATTGATCTGCTAATCTATGAACTGAGACACTTACATATGTAATGAATTTATTTGTTGTCTTATTCCATTTTTTTCAGTACAAGGGATGCTTACAATGAAATTGTCATACATGCATTTTTTTCTTAGTGATTTTCTATTGTTGAAGTAAAATGTTGCAAGGTGTGTATATAAATTTGGTCTGATAGCTATCAGACCCTAATTGAACTATATTTATAACTGGTTTTATTAAAAACTTTATAATTGCAGCTCTGTAACTTCCCGAAAAGGTATATTTCTAAAAATTCCCAAATTTGGGAGCATTGCCACAACCAAGGTGTACCGCTTATCGGTAAAAGGGCCATGTTAAGACAAATCCTGAGCAGTAGACAGATTCATCAGTTCACGCTGATATATTCTTAATATGAGCTTGTTAATTTATTTTTCTTTCAAGAAGATTGAAAAAAAAAGTTGAAACAATGACATGATAGGAATTTCATCAAGTACAAAGATATAGTAGAAATAAATGAAAGTAAAATGCTATAATACATAAACAAATGAAAGTGTGTTGCTTTTTCTTGCGTCTTTTGACAATCCGTGGGCCGTGCTAGGCATGGCCTATGAACTCTACTATTATATATATATATATATATATATATATATATATATATATATATATATATATATATATATATATATACACACACACACTAGGTTATAACCCATGTACTATACGGTTGACAAAATAACTTATTTATGTTTTACAATGCTATATTTGATAGTTTCTTTCTCAAATATCAAGAAAACTTTTGACATGGTGAAAAAAACATCTTATAAAGTACAATGTTATAAAATGATTGTTTCTATAAGTACAATGTTATATTTGATAGTTTATGAATCTAAACTTCCCAAAAACTTTTGAAATGGTAAAAAAAGAAATTTATAAAGTGTAACGCTAGACACTGATTGCATCTGAAAATACAATGCTATAAAAGGATTGTTTTTTAAAGTACAATGCTAAATTTATAGTTTATTTTCTCATTTTTGTAGAAAACATTGGAAACGGACAAAAAATATCTTAGCACATTGTAAGAGGTTATATTAGAAAGTATAGTTTTCACCCCAGCAAAGTAAGATGTATATAATCAAAATATAAATTGGTTTATATTTCACCTCAACAAAGTAAGATGTTATATTAGACAATCAAATGAAATTATAGTGTTATTCCATGTATTATACAACACTCTATGGTCTACATGGCTCAAATTTCAAGTAGTTTATCAAGAAGGTAGGCCATGATTTAAGATAAATAAGTACCTTCTTATTACTGTCGTCAGACGATTTTCCCAAATTTTCAATATTAAATCAATATTGCATGTATAAAGTAAGATGGTTGCAAGGCAATCTCTTTTTTTTTTAAATAGAGCGTCGGTTCATAGCCTTCATTATACTATACTAAGAATAGGTTGCAGAATCATTTAGCTCGACGTTAGGAGAGTCAAGGGGGAACTCCATACCTACATAGAAGAAACGTTGTTCGCTGACTTTCTAAGGTATAACCTTTTGCCCCTTACTAAAAAGGGGCAATTGGCTTTGCACCACTGATAGACTACTTAAGATTCAATTTAAAAGGCCCTATTTAGTTTCTCAAGCTGGTGGAAGCCATTTGGTTTTCAAAAATAAGGGCAAAATGGTCATTTTCTCACATTCATGTAGTTTATCCAGAACATAAGATAAAAAAATCATTTGGATCATAATTAGGTTTGAACACCGCGACCGAGTAACCATTTGGTAACCATGACTACTACATAACAAACAGTTACAGAACCAAACGATTTTGATTCCTAAAGTTTGAAACCAATGTGATTGGTTTTGTCTTGATTCTTATTATTTTCGAAATTTTATCTACAATTTACCCACCTTTTACAATTCATTTCTTTAACTTAATTTTAAAATAATGATTTAATTAAACTCTTATTTTAAAGTGTTGGTCATAATACTTCGAAATTTCACATAGTAAACGAAAAGATAACTTAACATATACACGTTTAGTATAAATACAATTTTCAGAATAAACTTATAGAAAAATTAACATTTATATGTTTTATATCTAACTTATATGTCACAACTAACATTTTTGGCTAGGAAATTCTATCTATGTATGATAACCTTTTGATGTATCTTGTAACTCTAAGATTGATGCTATACATGTTATTCATTTCAAAAACAACTATTCAAATCAAAACTCACATGTGAAGCCCTAAACCTAATTCAATGCACTACACTCACTCGACTTTGTGCTTGTAACCCTAATATCACGGATTATACTCTTATTGGGTCAGGCATCATTTATTGGGCCTAATAGGCCAATAAACCCACAAGTTGATTATTTTGGTTTAAGAATCCACATTTGGGCCCTAATTGGACCGAAATTCATTAAACATTAATGTTTGGGCCACAAGACTCCTCATGGGCCTTATTGGGCCGAAAACCACCTATTTGTTTTCATTGGGCCGAAAACCACCTATTTGTATTCATTGGGCCGAAAACCCATTGTTTTTACCTCTTTTGGGCTGAGAACTAGTGTGTGGGCCCGATGGGCCGAAGATTTCTTATTGGGCCATACATCTAGGGTTGCTATTCTATTTAAGCCCAACTTTTCTTTTTATTTTCACCCAATCTCTATTCTCGGTTTTTATAAATAAAAAAAAGGGAAGATAAGAGGGTGATTAGTGTTTTGCCACCTCACTAATAACCAACAAGTATCAATGCTATCGTTTAACATATAATTATGCAACTAAACTACAACCTCCATGCAAAAACCACTTCACTCTTTCTCTCTCTCTCTCTCTCCCCTCTCTCTTTCTCTCTCTCTCTCTCTCTCTCTCTCTCTCTCTCTCTCTCTCTCTTCTCTTGATATTCTCGGCCATAGGAGCTTCCACCACCATCTTAATTTCAACATACGCCAACTCCCATTTCTCTATAAATCTACAAAGAATTCACTCATCCTTCCTCTTCAAATTTAGTGTGTGCTTGTGTGTGTGTTCAAGGATACTTCAACAAAGTTCATCATTCTTGGTAAGTTACTTCCATTCAAGAATTTAACTTTATTTTTATATTAATCCTATTACTCATGCACCCTCTATTTCGTCCTTCTCGCTCCTAGAACACTCTAGGAACCGAAAATCTCATAAAAGGAGCTTGCTAGGCCGAAATCTCCTTCAATCTTCTCTTCAAAACCGAATCCATCACCAATGTGAGTTCATACCCCCTTGTTTTCGGTTTTTAATATGTTTTAGGGGAGGATACAAGTTGCTTGTATGGTAAATCTATGTATTTATGCATGTATATGTGTGTGTTCATGTTATATGTTGTGATTATGTTATGAAAACATGTTAAACCTTCACCAAACTCGAAATATCTACTAAACTTGGTGATGTTTGTAAACTAAACCATCTTATGTGACTTACTATGAAGTTGAAAGGATTAAACATGCTAAGGATGTTTGAAAACTAAATAAAACCGTATAAGGGGCCATATTTGACAAATAAAGAAAAGATGAGGCCTTTATGAACTCACGGTTTTGAGAGAACCAAAAGAGTCATTTTTAAATAAAAATGGATCTTTATGATATTCACGGTTTCAAAGGGGCCAAAAGTGTTAATTTTCACAAAATGGGCTTCTATTTGGGCCTTCATGGTTTTAATGGGCTAAATTTGCAATTTTCACAAAAATGGGTCTTATTTAGAAATTCTTGGGTTCATGGGCCTAAAAAGGTAATTATTGACCTTTTATAGATTAAATTGTCATTTTAAACAAACATGGGCCAAAAATGAAAATTTTTGGTTAAATGGGTTGAAAATGTCATTTCTATTAAACTTGGATCGAAAATGTTATTTCTATCAAAAGTGGGTTGAAAATGTCATTTTATACAAAATGAGCCCTTAAAAGTAAACTTTCGATCTTAATGGGCCTTCGTGGTCCATTTACATGCTTATTGGGCCTGATATTCATTACATGTTTATTGGGCCTTAGCGACCCACTTACATGCTTATTGAGCCTAATACATTCATTACATGTTTATTGGGCCTTAGTGACCCATTTAAATGCTTGATAAGTCCTGTATACCCCTTACAAGTTTATTGGGTCTTGTTAACCCATTTACATGCTCGACAGACCTTGTATACACATTTCATGCTTATTGGGCCTCATTCATTCATGTACATACACATAGGGCCTTGTAACCTAAATACACACACGAAAACGTTATTTAAAACATTAAATAATGTGTTACAATATTCGCGTAGACATAGTTAAGGTTATTGTGATACGTTCTTTCATTTGTACCTACCTACTGTACAACCTTAAGTCCTGTAGTCATAACCAGAGTCTCCTAGAGGGGGAGTGAGAGTTTGTGTATAGATCTATACGGGCTTGACAACCCTACACCTGAGCTGTTCACTACAGCTAGACTAGGCCAGTCTAGGGTGACAAACGTCTTACCTTAAACAAGCGACGTCTGAAGAGCGTCATGACAGACAAATCGGTCATATCAAACGTGGTTATAACGACTCACACAGAGATTAACTCCACTATAAAATTTACGAAATACATATACTATACTTTTGATCATGTGCGAGCTATTTATTCTATAACAATCGGGTCTTATGGTTTAAAGAATACAACTCTTTTTACAGACAGAAAATATAGGATTTTCTGGGAAACAAACACGATACCTTACATTTTACTTACAACAGAAAATATAGTAATTTTGGGAACTCTCTCTTTATACATTTCCAAAATATGAACACACATGCTATAATACAAGATTTGAAACGAAACGCTCAAAGAATTTTCACGGAAAAAATCGGATTTTCTGGAGTTTACCAATGATACAAAACTTTTCTTACAAACATGCTTATGAACTCACCAACATTAAATATGTTGACCGTTTTCAAAATAACTTGTATTCTTAGGAAATCGTTAAGCGGGTTGGTCACCAAGAACATAGGATTTTGTAGTATTTTTGTTATCATCATACACTTATTATTTTGTAATGTAATTTGTAATCCAACACACTTATGTAAACAATGATGGTTGTACTATTGTATGTGTGATGATGATGTTGTCTTGATTCAATTATTTACACTGTGATGATATTACAAGATGAAGCCACCCAACCCCCGAACGTTTCCGCCGTTCTGGTTCGGGGGTGTGACAGATTGGTATCAAAGCAATATTTATAGTGAACTGGCATATCTAATCATACATGATATGCAACTATAAATACATTGCGAATCAACTACTCTGAACAAAAAAAATACATACCTATGTGTGCATTACTACAATAACAATAAAAGTTATTGAAGGAATTGAACATTGTGGTTAAACCCAGACTGTTATATAGTCATATTGGGGGTAAATATAGTCTGATCAACTATATTTATTCAAAATACGACTAACATGTGTTTGAGAGTGATCATGGTGGGCAATGAATCTAGAAACTTACCGACCTCGTATCCAAAAAGTTTTTTTTAAGGAACTCAAACATAAACAATTAAAATACTATATGAGTATTTTAGAAGGGTTAATGTCATAAAAACCCTCAAGTTTTCAGAGTTTTGTCGGTTTTGCCCAAAGTTGAAATTTATGTCCGTTTTTATGACATTAGCCCATTTTAGAATTCTATCTACATACACCCCCTTACACACTTCTCACACCTCCACTTCTCGCGCAGACATCATGGCTGAATACCAGCAAGGTGACCTTTACTATCTGGCCCACGGGTGGATGGAGGAGAAACCTGAAATGGTTCAAAAGGCAGATCTAGGAATAGGACCTGAAGAGTATCTGGAGACAGATTACGAGGATGAGGGATCCGAAGAGGAGAATGAAGAGGTAGAGGGCGTTGGGGAAGTTCCTAGTGAATCCCACCCTTTAGAGATGATACCAGATCCACTCATAGCACAGGAGGACCCCATAGACTCGACACGCTCCTTGGAGGAGGAAGTTGCCACTCTCAGGCAACAACTTTTTGCAGCGGAAGCAAGATCCGTTCGAGCGGAGCAAGAGAAAGATGAAATCACTCGGGATATGAGTGAATTGGCTGACCTTTTGGTGCATCATTTCGGCATCTAAGCATCACCACCAGACACTTCCCGCCGCGACTAGGATCAGCTCCATCCACTATCACTATTGTTATGGTTCTCTTTTATGTACGATTGTAGGTAGGACCGAATTTATGATTAAGTGACTACACTGCTCATAAATTCGTTATGTTGTTGAATTATACATTTTCTCTATGTACTGTATGCCTTTTTAGAAGGCAAATTTTCATGCTCTGTACTATGAATATTATATCATTAATGAAGCAGTTATGTGTTTTATTGTGATGTTGTTATCTGCTATGTGTCCTATTTTTCTTATTTCGTAATATTATACGGATTCACTTATATGTACAACCGAAAACATTATAACCTCTAGAAAATAACAATGTGCTCATCATGCTTCTATTCCATGACAGAGGATGCCTAGGAGACCAATTCGCAGAAATAACAACACGATACTACCCTCCACCGCCTCTTCTAGAGGTGAACTCTGTTGCTCTCCAAGCAGCAGTCTCGGCTGCAGTCACAGCAGCCTTGGCACACATTCAAACTCGGAACAATGGTGGCGGTAACGGTCAAGGAACTGGAAGCTCGAACTAAGGAATGAACCAAGGTCCTACAAAAGTCTGTACTTATAAAGACTTCTGAAATGCCAAACCTTGAACATTCAATAGAACGGGATGCGTGATAACTTTAAAGCGATGGATAGAAAAGATCGAGTCAGTCTTTGAGATCTACGGATGTCCTGAAGAATGCAAGGTGAAATTTGCAGCTTGCACATTTTTTGACCAAGCGCTTTCATGGTGGAATGGTCATGTGGAGGCTATGACACTCCCAGTGGCAAATGCCATGCCATGGGAGGAGCTCAAGGAAATGTTGATGGTAGAGTACTGTCCCCATGGGGAAGTACAAAAATTAGAGCAGGAGTTATGGAATCTCACAGTACAAAACTTAGACATCGAGGCTTACATCTCAAGGTCCAGTGAATTAGCGTTATTATGCCCAGGTATGATCATATCAAAAGGAAATAAGATTGAGCAGTTCATTTGGGGATTAACTTCCCCAATCCAAGAAAACGTGATTGCAGCAAACCCTGAGACTTTTGACAGTGCAAAAAGGCTAGCTCGGAAGCTTTGTGATAACGACAACAAGAAGAGTACCAAAATTGTTGAGACTAAGACCAAGAAGGAAGGGGATAACAAGAAAAATAGGGACAAAAACGAAAGGGGTGACAGAACCAGGGATCCTCCAAAAAGCAGTAAACTATAGCAGTCAATGTTGCTACCGCTCAAGTTATGCCAGGACCAGCTGCTCCAGCCTCAACTGCGCAAACCACTACCAGGCCATACCCAGGAACCTTACCAAAATGTAACAAATGAAACTACCACCACAATGGCGAGTGTAGAGAAATGCAGTATACCAACTGCAACCGCAAGGGGCACACCGCATGATACTACAGATCTCAACCCCAACAGATAAAAACAACAAAAACAACAACAACAACAACAACAACAACAACCAAACGTCGGGGCCAGTCATACTTGTTATGGATGTGGAGGAACTGGCCATTTTATGCGAAATTGCCCCAAAGCCAATAACCAAGGAGCAAGAGGATCAGGCAGGGTCATGGCATTGGGTTAAGGAGAGGCAGTTCATGACCCGATGGTTGTTACTAGTACGTTTCCTCTCAATAACACTTACACATGCATTCTATTTGATAGTGGGGTTAAGCGGAGTTTCGTGAGTAATAAATTCAAACACTTACTAAACCAACAACCCCAGAAGCTAAGCGAATCCTTCACGGTGGAGATGGCTAATGCGAAAACTAAAATAACCAAAGACTTTTACATAAGATGCACGTTAACATTAAACAACCAATCATTCAAATAGATTTGATGCCAGTTAATATTAGGAGTTTTGATGTGATAATCAGCATGGATTGGTTAAGCCCCCACCATGCTGATATTATGTGCCACAAGAAGGTTGTTCACCTTCACCTACTCACCAACGAAACCCTAATTATCTAAGGCGATAAACCTGGCACCAATCTCCATCTTATCTCGTGCATCAAGGCACAAAAATTCCTGCATAAGAAAATTATGCCTTCCTCGCACACATGGTAGATAAAACAAAAGAGGAAATAAACATCAAAGATATCCCAGTGGCATGTGACTTTCCGGATGTATTTCTTGAAGACCTTCCGAGAATACCCCCAGAAAGACAGGTCGAATTTCGAATCGACCTAATATCGTGAGTGTGACATCCCCATTTTCACGGCCAGAAAAGACCGATTTTGTTTATGCTTTGTTTAAAAATCAGAGTAGCATTTTAAATAAAAGTTTTGTGGAATTTGTCCCAAAAGAAAATATGATAAAGATTTATCAAAAGCATTTCCATAGAAATGTATTTCAATAAAAAGACTCGGGATGTCATGTTCGATACAGATCATAAGCATAAACAATACATCATAGGCCTTACTACATTATTCTGTATTTACAGGCCTAAAATCCCTTAATCTCTCATCCCAAGACATCACATCTATGCTCATGCGCCACTGCCTGTAATACAAGAAACTGAGCGGGTCAGGCTTGGGAGCGTGGTGAGCACATAAGATTTTCAACCCACAATAAATAAGTTTATTAACTTTATCAATCAACAATAACCCGATTACTTATTCCCGTTATCCTCTCATTACGTCCCTAAACACCTATCATAAGGGACCTAGCCTAAGGATCATCATCGGAATGGACACTACTGCTAAGGGGATTCCTTAGCAGTAAATGTTTGTGGTCGTTATCTATACTCCGCTAGATGACTGGATCATCAATAACATCTATAACGAGGCCTCTCATTATTTTATTTTGTCACACAACAACCATTACATCTACCCATGTTTTACCTAACACATTTTGTAGATATAAAATACATATACTGTAGTGACAAAGAACATGGTTTGGCATGCGGAATTAAAGCTTGCACAATTGAACATGGTGATTTGGGTGTTTAAGAGATATATTGAATGTATATGGTGTTACACAAAAAGGATCTAGATCTAGACTACATAAATAACACACACTTACACACTCACTTTTACATCTCTTAAGCACACCTCTACAAGTGATATGAACCCACTATTTATAGAGGTGTTTACATGTCTCTCTCTCACTCTCTATCTCTCATGTGTCATAAGGCTAATACTCCACATGCAAGTGGGTTTTACAAAAGTCAAACATTTACAAAGTCATGAATGAATAACTTTGCACCCCAACATTCTCCCCCTCAAAGTTAGGAATGAATGACCCACTTCAAATCTTCCAAAATCAAGCACTACGCGGTTCGAGCCTCAAAGGTGACACATGTCGAAACGAACTTCAATCTTCAATTCTTCCATGACTTTTCAATTTGGGCTCTAGGAGACCATACAAACCAAGCAGCAAAGAATGATCAAGAGTATTCCAAACTCCAAATAATCACCTAAAGTTGCGCATAAAAACATACCCCAAAATCTTCAATAATTCCAAACCCATTTCGAATACATCATTTCCGAACTTCCAATTGCATCATCTCGTAGCTTCAAAACTTCAAGATCACTTCGGTCTTCAAATCCGCGTAATATGAAAAATTCAAGTTCGAATTTCCATATAAAACTTCTCCCCCTTTTTATAATCGAAATTTGATTATAAAACTCCAAAGGAAAAGAACGTGCTCTATTCGGAATTTTCATGTCAAAACTCCCCCTTAACATGTGGCATAAACTTTGTGCTTCAATCCAGAAAAACCAAAAAATAATCAATTTTTATTGTCGTTCCCGGATTGCCTTTGACAAAAATTCTCAAAAATGGGTAGAAATTGTCATTTTCAAAATTCTGCAGTGACCCGTTGCTCCCAAAACAGCCAAATATGCGAAACACACTCGCATTTGCGAAACTGGGTAGAATGTGTAAATTCGCACAAACTGCAGGGACCACATTTGAAAATTCTGCAATTTCATCATTTTATGACCCCATTTGCGAAGTTGGACCAATTGTGTAATTTCGTGAAAAGATCAGGGACCAAATGCGAAACTGTTAGCCTTCTTCCCCAATTCGCATTCTACTGTAAAAATTTCAAATTTTCATTCACACCTCTTTCTTCGCATGTTCCACCCAATTAATCAAATGAACCAAATGCGAATGAACAACTTCCAGATATGCGAACCATGGATAAGAAAGTACTTCGCATCTTAACTCCAAAATTGAACAAAATGCGAACTCACGTGATCTCTGTAACCAAATGCGAACTCAAAATTACCAAATTCAAACTCCATTCACACAAATACGAATTGAACAAACATTTCAGATGCGAACCCAAACAAGATCAAATGCGAATCCAATGAAGATCCAGATGCGAACTTTATTGAGATACTTTCGCAAAATCAACGTCAACAACTCCAAAATCGAGTTTTCATTCTTTTGCAAACATCGATTTCCCAGTCCTTCTTGACTTCGCATTCTCCTTCACGAATCATCCCTCAATCATCAACCCAATATTGACATCAATTACAATCGATTTCAAAAACCATTGACATTCGCATCTTGATCCAAAAATCAAATCTATTCATCTGTTTGACATCAATCATCTTCCCATACGAACAATCAGATCTTTATTTCAAACCAACAACCCAAATGCGAATCCAAAATCAAAACTCATCTGTTCATCAATCTTTCCCAAGATTACAACCAAAATCTACGTCACTGTCTAGTTCGTCAATATCAGCCCAAATACGATCATTGAAATGAAAATCAAGCTTTTGATTTCAGTTAACGAACCAAAACAAAAACCGATTTCGATCTCCAAATCTTTAATCATCAATCATCGATTCCAATTTTAAGAACCTCCAAAATCGATTTAGACTTTCAATTTAATCAAAGATCAGCATCTTGATCATTATCGATTTTAGAAATCAACAGATTTAAATACAATCGATTCCCAAGATATACAAATCAAGAATTAATAGTTGATTTTGAGAAACACAGAAACTAAATTGGAACTCAAGAACACCGATTACGACGAAAGACATGAATTATGACAATCGATTCAATCATCAACCGATTTCAAGAACATTATGAGTTTTTAACTAATCTTGATTTTCAATCTTTGGTTCATTCTGATCAATAAGTCATATTTTGACCTTTGTGGATCTACTTCATTCCAATTACGAACACTCAGTTTAGACATTGGAATATAGACAAACTGACTTGGAATGGATCTCAAACTTTGATTTGACGAACGATCAACAGACTCGAGACATTGGGCTTTGATTTCAAAGATGAACAGTTAATATGATTAGCAATTTGGGCTCAAATTGAACATGAACAGTGTCAGATCTACTCTTTAGGCTTCGAACAAACGTATTAAAAAAAAAATTTGAATCACATCAAACATATGGATTTGGAATTGGATTGGGCTTTGATCAACACAAAAAATTATTGGATCACAACAAATGAGTTTTTCAAAGAAAATTTGATCCAATGAGTCAAACGATCAAAATTTAAAAAAAAAAACGCAACGCACGATTCAAATATTACGAGAGATCATAGAGAGAGACTCACCAAAATTGTTCAAATTGCGACAAAAATTTCCAACCCGAGAATCGTTCTTCAAAAGTCACGTTGATCGTGAAAACCAAGCTCTGATACCAATTGTAGTGAGAAAGAACATGGTTTGGCATGCAGAATTAAAGCTTGCACAATTGAACATGGTGATTTGGGTGTTTAAGAGATATATTGAATGTATATGGTGTTACACAAAAAGGATCTAGATCTAGACTACATAAATAACACACACTTACACACTCACTTTTACATCTCTCAAGCACACACCTCTACAAGTGGTATGAACCCACTATTTATAGAGGTGTTTACATGTCTCTCTCTCACTCTCTATCTCTCATGTGTCATAAGGCTAATACTCCACATGCAAGTGGGTTTTACAAAAGTCAAACATTTACAAAGTCATGAATGAATAACTTTGCACCCCAACATATATAGTGTAAATCATTGAAAACATGTATAAAAACGTTCATCCAGCATAGATAGCAAGTATTCAGATAATATGCACACATAGCACGTAATTTATATAAAATACTTCATATCTATGTGTAAGCTGAAAGTAACTATGCACTCACTTGAAAGATGGTGACTTAGCACTCGTACAACGCTTCGATACTCTAAAAAAATTTTCCTTCGATAAAACCTAGTACCAATACCACTAGGGTTTAGTCTAACAATAACTGCGACAAATTAATAGTCTGACTATTATTATTATTATTATTATATAAGCGTTAAATAACCCTCAATATATCTCATAATAATAGCCCAAATAATTATTTTAAGGACCTAATAACATTAATATAATTATTTGAAAGCTATATTAAAAATTGCGTAAGCGTAGCTCACTTACAGCGGATTTTAAAGAAAACTGGGCTTTGCTCGGAGCAGCGTTTCTGAAACCGAAAGACCCTTTGTTCTCGGGACTCCAGGGGCCTCAGGGCTTCCTTAGGGTGCCAGGGGGCCACCTAGGTTTAGGGGAGGGTTAAAACCCTTAGAGAGAGAAAGAAAATGGTGTGAAAAACTCGGAGACCCTCGCAGGTATTTATAGGTGCGAAGCCTCTCGGATTACGCTGGGCGTCAGCAGTCTACGCGGGGTGTAGGCTTCGGATAAGAGTGCCACCTCGGCCTAGCTGTCTCGCACTCCGGAAGAAGATAAGGACCGAAGGTACGTTGGGCGTACCAACCTCGGACGCGGGGCATAATAGCGAAGGGAGGCGTGTCCGAATCCGAAGTGTTCACTGATCAGCGAAGGACGGCCCACAACGCGCCATGTCATCAAGTTCTTATCAGTCTTCGCAAATTCGATCATAAACTTTAAAAATTCGTAACTTTCGCGTATGAGCTCCGTTTTCGACGTTCTTTATATCCACGCGAAGGTGGGAACGTAGTCTACAACTTTTGCTTAGACTCTGTCGGCTAATTTTGACTTTATTTAAAAAGTTATATTATTAACAGGCCGGGACAGGATTGGTCCGTTAAAAATTCATAACTTCTTCATCCGACGTCCGTTTTCGTCCGTCTTTTTATCGTTACGCTACAATTAACGAGATCTTCGATTCTCGTTTAGGCTGTGTCGGCTAAAAACCACTCGATCTAATATTCAAATTTCGGGTTGTACATTGCTAAGCCGAAACATCGAAAAATCATAACTTTCTCATACGAAGTCAGATTTGGACGTTCTTTTTATGGGCGCTCTCGGTTTAATGTAATCTACAACTTTCGTTCAAATCGCTAAGGCTAAAACTCACTCTTTCATAAATTCACTATTTACGCTTCCCGGTATCGTGCCGGTTCCATCACAAAACTTCAACGGGCCATAATTTCTTCGTTATAACTCGGATTTCGGCGTTCTTTATATCCCCAGAATCCTTGTTTCGACCACTACAACTTTATATAAATATATCGAACTTATCTCACACTTTAATTTTGACGCTTATTTTTATTCTTTATTAATTATACATTTATAATTAGATAATAAGCACATAAATACACATAATTCACATAATACTCAAATATTTCATCTTTATTACTTCAAAAAGAGTTATAATAGTTGACCTAGACTATTACATTGTCAAAAATGATTAGCCCTAAAACCCAGGCGTTACAGTGAGCCACATCAATTACCAAATCACCCTACAGGTTAGCTCCCACCAGAATTTAGGAGTTATCAGGTCAATTAAGCGAACTCTTAAACAAAGGATTCATCAGGTCGAGCTTCTTACCCTGGGGAGCCCCGGTCTTGTTTGTCGAAAAGAAGGACGGATCCTTCAGAATTTGCATCAACTATCGAGAGTTGAACAAACTCACAATCAAGAATCGATATCCACTCCCGCGGATTGATGATCTATTCGACCAGCTCCAAGGAGCCAGTTATTTTTCTAAAATAGATCTAAGATCCGGTTATCATCAACTCGAGTCCGGGAAGAAGATATTCCTAAAACTGCTTTCCGCTCTCGATATGGCCATTTCGAATTTGTTGTTATGCCTTTCGGTCGGACAAATGCTCCTGCAACATTTATGGACCTCATGAATCGAGTCTGCCGCCCATTCCTCGATAATTTTGTAATCGTTTTCATTGATGACATACTCATAAACTCTCGAAGTAAGGAGGGGCACAGTCAGCATCTACGCCAGATCTTGGAAACTCTAAGAGCTGAAAAGCTATATGTAAAACTCTTCAAATGCGAGTTCTGGATTCACAGTGTGAATTTCTTGGGTCATGTATTCAGTGAGGAGGGAATTAAGGTGGATCCTTCTAAGATCAAAGCTATTGAAGGCTGGGCGATTTCGAAAACGCCGATGGAGATCAGGCAATTCTTGGGCCTTGCAGGCTACTACCAAAGGTTCATTCAAAATTTCTCCAAGATTGCCAATCCCCTCACCACTTTAACACAAAAGATGTACCATTCAATTGGACTGAAAAACAAGAAGCTGCTTTTCAAACCTTGAAGCAAGCCCTCTGTAGTGCTCCAGTGCTATCTTTACAAGAGGGAACGTAGGATTTCGTAGTATATTGTAACGCTTCAAATCAGGGGTTAGGTTGTGCTCTTATGCAGTGCGGAAAAGTGATAGCTTACACATCCAGACAACTGAAGATACACGAAGTAAATTACACCACCCATGATCTCGAGCTGGGAGTCGTGGTCTTTTCCCTAACAATTTGGAGGCACTACCTCTATGGTACAAAGTGCACCATCTTCACGGACCACAAAAGCCTCCAGCACATTCTATATCAAAAGGAGTTGAACATGAGGCAATGAAGGTGGGTTGAGCTGCTAAATGATTATGAATGCGAGATCAAGTATCACCCAGGCAAGGGTAACGTGGTGGCCGATGCCTTAAGCAGGAAAGAATACTTGGGTCGCCGAGTAAGAACATTAACCATAACTATCCACTCCCATCTAACTTCAAAAATCAATGAAGCTTAATTGGAGGCATTGAAGCTGGAGAATGCTGCGAATGAAGCACTGCATGGAATGGATAAGAATCTTGAAGTCAAAGAAGACGGAGCTTACTACTTCATGGAACCTACCTAGGTCCCAAAATTTGGAGGATTCAGGGATGTAGTTATGAACGAAGTGCAAAAAATACGATACTTCGTCCATCCAGGTTTCGATAAGATGTACCTAGAAATTAAACAACATTATTGGTGGCCAAACATGAAAGCAGAAATTGCCACTTACGATGGCAAGTGTTTCACTTGTGCCAAAGTGAAAGTGGAATATCAAAAGCCCTCGGGATTGTTACCACAGCCAGTAATACCCGAGTGGAAATGGGAAAGGAATACCATGGATTTCATAACCAAATTACCCAAGACAACAGACGGATTGGATGCTATCAGGTGATTGTCGATAGGTTAACTAAATCCGCCTATTTCCTGCCAATAAAGGAGTCATATAAAATGGAAAGGTTAACGCGAATTTATATAAAGGATGTGGTGATATTACATGGGGTACCGATATCTATAGTATCCAATCGATATAGTAGATTTACCTCTCGGTTTTGGAAATCGATCCAGAAAGCATTAGGAACACAACTAGATATGAGCACTGCCTACCACCCTCAAACCGAAGGCCAAAGCAAACGAACCATTCAAACGCTTAAAGACATGCTCCGAGCCTGTGTGATTGATTTTTGCAAGGCATGGGATACCACTTTCCCTTAATCGAGTTCTCGTACAATAACAACTATCACACAAGCATTAAGGTTGCACATTTTGAGGCTTTGTATGGCCATAAATGCAGATAACCTCTTTGTTGGGCTGAGGTGGGAGACACTCAGTTGGCAAGAGGACAAACACCAAACAACACTCTCACAGGACCCGAAATCATTCCGGAAACAACAGAGAAAATAGTTCAAATCAAGGCACGAATCCAAGCATCACAAGACCGACAAAAGTGTTACGCTAATAAACGACGAAAGCCTCTAGAATTTTAAGTCGGAGATCGGGTGCTATTGTGTGACAACCCAAAATTATTTCCGTCATTATAACCCATTTTCGTTAATAGAATATTCTATTTTATAAAAGTTCCGTTAAATTAGGGTCGACAAATAAATAAATGTTTCATTTATTTGTGCTTTATGTCAATATCGTCGTAATAAAATAAATAAAAGCAAGTAAATTACATTTCCATTTAATTGGAAAAAGTTATTTTTATTTACGACCATTTAGCCGGGTAAAAAGTTTAAACCTCGTTAAACATCAGTATCGGGTAATCGTATACCGGGTACCACCCCCAAGCCTTATATAAAGGAAGGGAGACACTCCATAGAAACCTTTTACCACACTAGACCCACTTTCTCTCTCTACTCTCTCTCCTCAAGTTCGTTTTCGCCTCAAAACCGCGAGTTTCGCCCCCAAAACGTAAGATCTCTTACCCTAACTTGTTCTATACATCAATTATTGTTGTTTTAACTCAAAAAACGTCCAAGAAGGCTGAAAGAGAGGAGTTTACGGCCTAAGAACCTCCTTAGGCCGTAAACCCCTAAAAAGATGCCAAAAGTCCCAAATTTCTCCCATTTAAGCTTAGAAACTAGTTGTGGACTAAACCTAGAAGTGTTTAAACCTTAAATCAACAATTTTTAGGGCTTAAAAGATGGTTTACGGTCCAAGCATATGCTTAGACCGTAAACACCCTCTAAACATGAAAACCAAGCGCAAAACACTTCCAAACCACATTTAGGCTTAAGATATGACTTAGGGACTTGCTATTTCGGACTTGGGACATCTAAAAATCAACATTTGAGGGGTAAACTAGAGTTTACGGCCCAAGCATATGCTTAGACCGTAAACTCCCCTAAAACATGCCAAATGAAAATTAAGCCCCCTAAAGAGCCTTATACCCTCTCAAGAACATGTTAGGATTGAGCCAAGAGACTTGTAATCAAAGATTGGAGGTGTCCAAGAGTTTACTACCATGAACCATGGGGTTTGTGGCCGTAAACTCCCAAAGAGTGGTCTTTGGGCCGTAAACTCCAAGGGAGTATACTTTTGGAACCTTAAACACCCCTATAGCCTTGTATGTTACCTTAGAATCACTCCTAGAACCACTTGAGGCTTGAAAACACTCAATTACCCTCCTCCCATGAGTTTACGGCCGTAAACTCATGGGGGATGTGGTCTCCCAACCATAAACTCACTTAAGGTGAGTTGTAGGAGAGTAAACTCCATGGTGAGGTCTTATACTCTTTCCTTGCAACCCATTAGCCTTCTAGCACTCAACCATAAGACCTTTAGTCACATTAGGATGCCTATATGTGTTTAATTAGAGCTTAAATCACTAATTATTTGTGAACATATGTCTTCATATGTTACTAGGGTCATAAAGGGTGTACAAGTCTCTACTTGACACCAAACGCTCATCCGACACTTCCACCCAATCTACTCATTTCAGGTGAGTTCGTACCCCTTAATGGACCTTTTAAATGTTTTTACATGTTTTAGGGGGGGGATACAAGTATGAATTCGACAAGTTTTTATTATTAAATCATATGTGATTCACAGATAATCATTAAAAAGGGATTTTCCTACACTTTTAGCTGTTTTCCAATAAAACTGTTTTAGTTGATTATCAAATGCATTTTTAAGATTAAATTGTTATTAAACTGATTTTAAAACTGTGTTTAAATTACTTTTATTTTTAAAATATATCTACACTAATATATTTATATAAGTAAGGCTTCAAGGACTTAGGACCGATAGCTCGCCTTATTTCCTGTTCTTGTTTGATGTGGTCTTAGGGTATCGGTTATCCGTCCGACTGTCGTTGATTTCTTAGTTATATATCATATATATTTGTGTAGATATGAAAGTCTTCATCTCAATCAATACCTTTGTTATTCAAAGGCAGGAAATCATACACTCTTGTTAGCTATAATAGGTATAGCTAAGACTACTACTCGTTATCTCTACTACTGCTATACTCACTATAACGGCTATTACTACAAGTTAATACTCGTATAAGAGAACACTCTAAGAACTATACAAAAGACTATTATACTATAATACCAAAGAATACACGAATCCAGAGTATAACACACTATCCCTCTATAAGATACTCTACTGCGCTTACACCATGTGACCAGGGCTTTCCGGAAGGAAGGAAACATTACACGTATAGATCTATATGGGGCAGACACTGTTACATCCTGACTGCTAGCTACAGTCTGAGCCGACTAGGCCCAGGGGTGGCACTACATCACTACACTACATATGACCGGGAAGGTCATCGGGTTCTCTATTATCACTCTAGTCTGGTTAGATGAGGGGTTACACCTTTATTCAACATAATACACTAAGACTTAAGTCTAAGCTAACATCCCGAAGTAAGTAAATATCTAATACTAATGGAAGTTTGCACCACCACTACTGTCAACAGGCATAACTTTTCTTCACCTATGTTACTCACATGAGATTTATTATTCTACTTTTACAACTGAAGGTTCTCAATGATAATGCTTACACACAACTCAAAGGATTTAACTTACAAAGTATTTTTCTAGAAAATATAGGATTTTCTAGGGATTTCTACTACTTATAAACATAAATTTCAGTTTTTATTCTTGAAAACACTTTTATACGACGAAGACACTAAATTCTTATGAACTCACCAGCTTTATGCTGATACTCGTTTTCAAAATAACTTGTATCCTCAGGTCAAAAATAGTCAGGTACAGGTATAGCTTTTGGAGAAGATGGAGCACATACAAGACCCATCTTTTATTTTGTTATACTTTTGGTGTCTATTAAACTTTACAGAACACGTTTGTAATTAAATTTACTACATATATGCAATGGTTGTTGTTGCTTGTTTTTACTATTATGCAAATGTTATGATACTGTACATGACTTCCTCCACCGCAGAACGTATTCCACCGTTATCGGTTTTGGGGTGTTACAGATTGGTATCAGAGCATTGTTTATAGTGAATCAAGTATATCAACCTATAAAAAAGATATACGAACTATAAACACTTCGGGACTAAAACACTCTGACCAATAATATATACTTATAAATACTAAAATATTTAATTAAGTATATATTATATACACACTCACCACTACAAAAGGTTCAGTATCATACTATAACAGAACAGAAGTATTAAGATTGTTGAACAACACAATTAGGCTTAGAGACATATAGTCACATCTGGGTGAATGTAGCCTGATCAACTACATTTTTCCAAGAGTGACTAGCATGTGCCTAAGAGTGATTGTGGTGTTGCAACAAGTCTAAAAACTTACCAACACTACCACAAGAACGTTATAACAAGAATACTATAGGAGTATTCTGCATTCTACTAACTAAGTATGTGATAACTAAAAGGGACGTTACCGGTAGGACAATGGTTGCTAAGTGGATACATCACGGTTACATGTGACTAGGGCGCTATAGACTCAGAATTTGTGGCCTTTGCTTCCTTTACTGTTCTTGTTTGATTGGGGATCTGAAGTTAGGGTTGCTTATTCGAAGGAATATCTTGCTTCGGTTGCATGTAATTTGTATGCATTACGCAAGTATTGGGCCAACTAATAACGATTCATCTTATAAGCATCTTAGATTAGTACGTCTATTAACCTTTCTTTCCCCCTTTCTCGCAAAGATAGCATGGCTGGCTTCCACCTCCCGACAATCCGTATTATCCAAACCAGGGCAATGGAGGATGGCTCGATGAGGAGTTAGACGATGATCACCCGATCCCTTTGGATGATCATCATGCTGAAGGCTTCTCGGACAGCTCCAGCTCCGAGCCAGAAGTTAACAACCTATCCCCTGAAGCTCCCAACCCCAACCCCCGTCCGACATTTTAGGGTCCCACTCCCATGTGGGCAATAACCTTAAACCGATGGAGCGAGGAGCAGGGTCAGCCTTTACCTTACAATAGAGACTGAAGCTTCTACAACATAAGCGAGGGAGGATCAGCGGACCAAGTTCTACCCATCATGCTCCGAAGGATTGCCAGGAACGTCGAGCAAGGTCAAGCAACCATTGGCCGAGTTGTAGAAGTGGATGCCAACTCAAACCTTAACATTGTTTGCATTCGCCAACTTAAAGAAGCTATGGATAGGACAAGGAGGACCAACGAGGCTCTGCGGCAACAACTAGCTGCATCCCGAGCCGAAGTTAGGGAACTCCGAGCACGTCAAAGGGCTCATGAACGACATCTTCAGGGAGTTATGCGTCAACTAGCTGATCTGAGGGTTCGCCCAACGGGTGCCCGTCGCCCGTAGAAGATGTCAAATCATCTCACCTTTCTTTTTGTTTAATGGCTAGCCTTCTCTTTCTAAAGCTCAGTAGAGCACTTGTCTATAAACATTCCTAACTTTGAAAGTACTCTAATTAGGCCCCTAGACTGCCAACATTTTCCTTTTGGTTTGATGTAAGACCTACTGTTAGGTCACTTTTCCCGAACTTGTATTACAACATTAATACCAGTAAATTGGCAGTTAACTACTTTATTGCTACGATCCTCTCTCTGATTTTCGGGTTATGATGATTTAGTCCACGAAACACTCTATTCATATTAGCAATAGACTCTTACTATTGCTATCATCTTTATGAACTTTCAGTGAAAGATGCCTCCTCGCAAGCACCCAACCAGAGGCAGACCAGCAACTCAAACCTCTCCTCCAGCACCTCCTCCTCCGCAGTTCGATCCAGTGCTGTTTCAAACAGCTGTGACGACAGCCATGGCTCAAATGAACTCTGGCGATGTGAGCGGTGGCAACTCTAGATTTGGTGAAGTCCATCAAAGGACGCAAGGATGTACTTATAAGGACTTCATGAACTGCAAACCCACTTTCTTCGATGGGACCGGAGGAATTCTAGAATTGTCTCAGTAGTTCGAAAGAACTGAGGCTGTCTTTGAAATGTGCTCATGCCCCAAGTAGAGTAAAATAAAGTTCGCTGCTGCCACCTTCACTAATAGGGCCCTGACATGGTGGAACGGTCATGTCAGTGCACTCTCTTTGGTAACAGCCAACGCCATAGGCTGGGACACACTGAAGGACCTCATGAGAGGGGAGTACTGCCCTAGGGGCGAAATTCAGAAACTTGAGGAGGAACTCTGGAACCTCAAGATGAAAGGGACCGACATAACAGCTTACACAGCCAGGTTCTGCGACTTGGCAGCTATGTGTCCCAACATGATCCCTTCGAAGAGCAAGAAGATTGAACGATACATTTGGGGTTTAATGCCCTCGTATCAAGGAAACGTTCTAGCCTCACGCCCTACGACCTTTGACAGCGCCAAGGAATTGGCCCAGAGGTTAATTGATCATGAAGTTCCTTCCACACCAGCCACAACCCCGGCAAATACCACCGTACCACCCAAATCATCCGACAACAAGAGGAAGCGTGGGGATCAGAAGAAGGGAAAGAAGACTCAATCTTCTTCCAAAAACCAACAGATCGTGGTCGTCCATGTTGCCACCACTCCTGCTACCCCTGCACCGACAAAAGCTTATGTTGGGAACCTGCCCAAGTGTCCCAAGTGCCCCTTCCATCACAACGGCCCATGCCATGAATTGCAATGCACCAACTGCGGCCGGAAGGGCCATACTGTCTGGTTTTGCAGAGCCCAACCCAAACCTATCTCGCAAGTTCCCAGTTCGGGAGTGACCCAGACCTATTATGGCTACGGTGAAGCTGGCCATTTCAAGAAAAATTGTCCGAAGGCTGGGAATGTGGGAGGAATAGGAAGACTACTTGCTATTGGCCACAATGAAGCAGTAGTGGATCCCGCAGTAGTCACGGGTACGTTCCTTCGCAACAACTCTTATGCTTGTGTCTTATTCGATAGTGGTGCAGAAAGAAGCTTCATAAACCAAAACTTTAAACACTTACTTAAGCAATCCCCGCAACCACTAAAAGAAACATTCGTCGTAGAAATGGCTAACGGAAAGACCAAAAGCTCTAACGAAATTTACATAGGTTGTACCCTCACGATAGACGATCATTCATTCCCAATCGATCTCATACCAGTCTCGATCAAGAGTTTCGATGTCATTGTTGGCATGGACTGGTTAAGTCTTCATCGCGCTGATATTCTATGCTTCGACAAAGCCATTCGCCTAAATCCACCGAATAATGAAACTCTGTTAATCTACGGACACAAACCCGGTACGAGCCTTCGTATCATCTCAAGTATTCAAGCCCAGAAATATTTGCGTAAGGAATACCGCGCCTTTCTTGCACACATCGTCAACACAAGCCAGAAAGCGAGAGATCCAAAAGACATCCCTGTTGTGTGCGATTTCGCTGACGTCTTTCCAGAGGACCTTCCAGGTTTACCTCCCAAACGTCAGGTTGAGTTTAGAATTGATCTAGTCCCAGGAGCTACCCCCATAGCTAAGTCGCCCTATCGTTTAGTGCCTACCGAGATGCAAGAACTATCCAGTCAACTTAACGAGCTGCTCAACAAGGACTTTATAAGACCGAGCTTCTCACCCTGGGGAGCTCCGGTCTTGTTCATGAAGAAAAAGGACGGATCGTTCCGTATGTGCATCGATTATAGGGAACTCAACAAACTCACGGTCAAAAATCGCTACCACCTTCCCCGTATCGACGACCTATTCGACCAACTACAAGGGGCGAGTTACTTCTCCAAGATTGATCTTAGGTCCGGGTATCACCAGTTACGAGTGCTTGAGGAGGATGTTCCGAAGACATCCTTCCGAATTCGTTACGGGCACTATGAGTTCGTAGTGATGCCCTTTGGACTGACTAATGCACCCGCAGTGTTCATGGACTTGATGAATAGGGTGTGTCGTCCATACTTAGATCAGTTCGTCATTGTCTTTATTGATGATATACTCGTCTACTCTCAGAGCGAGGAAGAACACAGGAATCATCTACTACGAGTCTTGGAAACCTTGCGATCGGAGAAGTTATACGCGAAGTTCTCTAAGTGCAAATTTTGGATCCGAAGAGTTGAATTCTTAGGACACATTGTTAGTGAAGAAGGAATCCACATGGATCCATCCAAGATTAAATCCATTGAGAACTGGTTAGCATCGAAGACGCCTACATAAATTCGTCAATTTCTAGGCCTCGCTGGCTACTACTGCAGATTCATTCAGAACTTCTCCTGGATTGCGAAACCTCTTACCACATTGACACAGAAAGGCGTAACATTCGACTGGGAGAGAAGCAGGAGAAGGCATTCCAGACCCTGAAGTGAGCTCTATGCACTGCACCGGTATTATCCCTTCCCGAAGGGTCAAAGGATTTTGTGGTATACTGCGATGCATCGAACCAAGTGCTCAGTTGTGTCTTGATGCAACGAGGTAAGGTCATCGCCTATGCCTCAAGACAGCTGAAGACACATGAGGTTAACTACACCACCCATGACCTCGAGCTAGGGGCGGTTGTATTCGCTCTAAAGATCTAGAGACATTACCTGTATGGAACGAAGAGCATAATATACACTGATCATAAAAGCCTCCAACACATACTGAACTAGAAGGAGCTCAACATGAGACAACGACGGTGGGTCGAACTACTCAATTACGACTGCGAAATTCGTTATCACCCGGGGAAAGCCAATGTAGTAGCAGACGCCCTAAGTAGAAAAGAGTATTATGGTAGAAGAGTCAAGTCATTAACAATGACTATCCATTCGCACCTATCCGTACAGATTAAGGAGGCTCAGCTCGAAGCCTTAAAGCCTGAGAATGTGGCGGGAGAATCCCTGCGAGGAATGGATAAGAACTTGGAGGTCAAGGGTGACGGAGCCTATTATCTCATGGACCGAATCTGGACCCCGCGCCACGGAGGTTTCAGAGACTTGGTCATGAAGGAAGCACACAACACTCGATACTCTGTTCATCCAGGTTCAAATAAGATGTACCTGGATCTCAAAAAGCTTTACTGGTGGCCTAACATGAAAGCAGAGATTGCTACCTTCGTGAGTAAGTGCCTTACTTGCGCAAGGGTCAAGGTCGAATACCAGAAGCCATCAGGTCTTCTCCAGCAACCAGAGATACCGGAATGGAAGTGGGAGCGGATCACCATGGATTTCATAACCAAGCTACCCAAGACAACGGGTGGGTTGGATACCATTTGGGTCATCGTCGACAGATTGACCAAGTCCGCGTACTTCCTACCCATAAAAGAAACAGAAAAGATGGAGAAACTCACAAGGACATAGATTAAGGAGATAGTACGACTGCATGGTGTCCCTGTATCTATTATCTCTAATAGAGATAGTAGGTTTACTTTGAGATTTTGGCAATCACTACAAAAAGCATTAGGGACGAGGCTGTACATGAGTACAGCCTACCATCCGCAGACTGACGGATAAAGTGAGAGGACGATCCAAACCTTAGAGGATATGCTGCGAGTCTGTGTGATTGATTTTGGTAAGGCGTGGGATACACACTTACCCCTTGTGGAGTTCTCCTACAACAATAGTTATCATACGAGCATCAAGACAGCTCCATTTGAAGCCCTCTACGGCCGGAAGTGCAGATCCCCTCTGTGATGGGCTGAGGTGGGTGACACTCAGTTAGCTAAAGGACGAGTTCCTGACTGCACTCTCACGGGTCCGGAGATCATCAGAGAAACGACCGAGAAGATTATACAAATTCGCGAACGATTAAAACCTTTGGAATTCCAAGTGAGAGACCGAGTTCTGTTAAAAGTCTCACCCTAGAAGGGCACGATACACTTTGGAAAGCGTGGAAAGCTAAACCCAAGGTACATAGGGCCTTTCGAGATTCTCGCTAGAATCGGCCCCGTAGCTTACAAACTCAACCTACCCCACGAGCTAAGTAACATACATCCTACCTTCCACGTCTCAAACTTGAAGAAATGCCTGTCCGACGAGACTCTCGTCATTCCACTCGACGAGATCGAAGTCAACAAGAGCCTCAACTTCGTGGAAGAGCCTGCGGAGATCATGGACCGAGAAGTAAAACAAATAAAACAAAGCCGCATCCCAATTGTGAAGGTTCGATGGAACGCCAAACGAGGACCGGAGTTCACTTGGGAGCGCGAGGATCAAATGAAACTCAAATATCCCCATCTGTTTGCTTAGTAGTACTGTAATAATTTAACTGTTTGAATTCTAAATTTCGGGACGAAATTCCCTTATCGGGGGGATGATGTGACAACCCAAAATTATTTCTGTCATTATAACCCGTTTTCGTTAATAGAATACTCTATTTTATAAAAGTTCTGTTAAATTAGGGTCGACAAATAAATAAATGTTTCATTTATTTGTGCTTTATGTCAATATCGTCGTAATAAAATAAATAAAAGCAAGTAAATTACATTTCCATTAATTGGAAAAAGTTATTTTTATTTACGACCATTTAGCCGGGTAAAAAGTTTAAACCTCGTTAAACATCAGTATCGGGTAATCGTATACCGGGTACCACCCCCAAGCCTTATATAAAGGAAGGGAGACACTCCATAGAAACCTTTTACCACACTAGACCCACTTTCTCTCTCTACTCTCTCTCCTCAAGTTCGTTTTTGCCTCAAAACCGCGATTTTCGCCCCCAAAACGTAAGATCTCTTACCCTAACTTGTTCTATACATCAATTATTGTTGTTTTAACTCAAAAATCGTCCAAGAAGGCTGAAAGAGAGGAGTTTACGGCCTAAGAACCTCCTTAGGCCGTAAACCCCTAAAAAGATGCCAAAAGTCCCAAATTTCTCCCATTTAAGCTTAGAAACTAGTTGTGGACTAAACCTAGAAGTGTTTAAACCTTAAATCAACAATTTTTAGGGCTTAAAAGAGGGTTTACGGTCCAAGCATATGCTTAGACCATAAACACCCTCTAAACATGAAAACCAAGCCCAAAACACTTCCAAACCACATTTAGGCTTAAGATATGGCTTAGGGACTTGCTATTTCAGACTTGGAACATCTAAAAATCAACATTTGAGGGGTAAACTAGAGTTTACGGCCCAAGCATATGCTTAGACCGTAAACTCCCCTAAAACATGCCAAATGAAAATTAAGCCCCCTAAAGAGCCTTATACCCTCTCTAGAACATGTTAGGATTGAGCCAAGAGCCTTGTAATCAACGATTGGAGGTATCCAAGAGTTTACTACCATAAACCATGGGTTTTATGGCCGTAAACTCCCAAAGAGTGGTCTTTGGTCCGTAAACTCCAAGGGAGTATACTTTTGGAACCTTAAACACCCCTATAGCCTTGTATGTTACCTTAGAATCACTCCTAGAACCACTTGAGGCTTGAAAACACTCAATTACCCTCCTCCCATGAGTTTACGGCCGTAAACTCATGGGGGATGTGGTCTCCCAACCGTAAACTCGCTTAAGGTGAGTTTTAGGAGAGTAAACTCTATGGTGAGGTCTTATACTATTTCCTTGCAACCCATTAGCCTTCTAGCACTCAACCATAAGACCTTTAATCACATTAGGATGCCTATATGTGTTTAATTAGAGCTTAAATCACTAATTATTTGTGAACATATGTCTTCATATGTTACTAGGGTCATAAAGGGTGTACAAGTCTCTACTTGACACCAAACGCTCATCCGACACTTCCACCCGATCTACTCATTTCAGGTGAGTTCATACCCCTTAATGGACCTTTTAAATGTTTTTACATGTTTTAGGGGGGGGGATAGAAGTATGAATTCTACAAGTTTTTATTATTAAATCATATGTGGTTCACAGATTATCATTAAAAAGGGATTTTCCTACACTCAAATGCATTTTTAAGATTAAATTGTTATTAAACTGCTTTTAAAACTGTGTTTAAATTACTTTTCTTTTTAAAATATATCAACACTAATATATTTATATAAGTAAGGCTTGAAGGACTTAGGACCGATAGCTTGCCTTATTTCCTGTTCTTGTTTGATGTGGTCTTAGGGTATCGGTTATCCGTCCGACTGTTGTTGATTTCTTAGTTATATATCATATATATTTGTGTAGATATGAAAGTCTTCATCTCAATCAATACCTTTGTTATTCACAGGCAGGAAATCATACACTCTAGTTAGCTATAATAGGTATAACTAAGACTACTACTCGTTATCTCTACTACTGCTATACTCACTATAACGGCTATTACTACAAGTTAATACTCGTATAAGAGAACACTCTAAGAACTATACAAAAGACTATTATACTATAATACCAAAGAATACACAAATCCAGAGTATAACACACTATCCCTCTATAAGACACTCTACTGCGCTTACACCATGTGACCAGGGCTTTCCAGAAGGAAGGAAACACTACACGTATAGATCTATACGGGGCAGACACTATTACATCCCGACTGCTAGCTACAGTCTGAGCCGACTAGGCCCAGGGGTGGCACTACATCACTACACTACGTATGACCAAGAAGGTCATCGGGTTCTCTATTATCACTCTAGTCTGGTTAGATGAGGGGTTACACCTTTATTCAACATAATACACTAAGACTTAAGTCTAAGCTAACATCCCGAAGTAAGTAAATATCTAATACTAATGGAAGTTTGCACCACCACTACTATCAACAGGCATAACTTTTCTTCACCTATGTTACGCACATGAGATTTATTATTGTAATTTTACAACTGAAGGTTCTCAATGATAATGCTTACACACAACTCAAAGGATTTAACTTACAAAGTATTTTTATGGAAAATATAGGATTTTCTAGGGATTTCTACTACTTATAAACATAAATTTCAGTTTTTATTCTTGAAAACACTTTTATACAACAAAGACACTAAATTCTTATGAACTCACTAGCTTTATGCTGATACTCGTTTTCAAAATAACTTGTATCCTCAGGTCAAAAATAGTCAGGTACAGGTGCAGCTTTTGGAGAAGATGGAGCACATACAAGACCCATCTTTTATTTTGTTATACTTTTGGTGTCTATTAAACTTTACATAACACGTTTGTAATTAAATTTACTACATATATGCAATGGTTGTTGTTGCTTGTTTTTACTATTATGCAAATGTTATGATACTGTACATGACGTCTTTCACCCCAGTTTCACCCCAGAACGTATTCCGCCGTTATCAGTTTTGGGGTGTGACATATTGAAGGTCTCTCCGTGAAAAGGGATTATCCGTTTTGGGAAGCGAGGAAAACTAAATTCGCGATACATCGAACCATTCGAGATTCTTGCCTGAATTGGTCCGATGACATATAAGTTGCAGCTACCTGCGGAGCTCAGCAACGTATACCCCATGCTCCACATGTCGAATATGAAAAAGTGCTTATCAGATGAAACCCTCGTCATTCCCCTGGAAGAGATCGACGTAAATGAGAATCTCCATTTCGTCCTTCTTGCTCCTAGAACTCTCTAGGAACCGAAAATCTCATCAAAGGAACTTGCTAGACTGAAATCTCCTTCAATCTTCTCTTAAAAACCGAATCCACCACCAATGTGAGTTCATACCCCCTTGTTTTCGGTTTTTACTATGTTTTGGGGAGGATACAAGTTGCTTTTGTGGTAGATATATGTATTTATGCATGTATATGTGTGTTTTCATGTTATATGTTGTGATTATGTTATGAAAACATGTTAAACCGTCACCAAACTCGAAATATATACTAAACTTGGTGATGTTTGTAAACTAAACCATCTTATGTGACTTACTATGAAGTTGAAAGGATTAAACATGCTAAGGATGTTTGAAAACTAAATAAAAATGTATAAGGGGCCATATTTGACAAATACACAAAAGATAAGGCCTTTATGAACTCACGGTTTTGAGAGGACCAAAATAGTCATTTTTAAATAAAAAATGGATCTTTATGATATTCACGGTTTCAAAGGGGCCAAAAGTGTTAATTTTCACAAAATGGGCTTCTATTTGAGCCTTCATAGTTTTAATGGGTCAAATTTGTCAATTTTCACATAAATGGGTCTTATTTAGAAATTCATGGGTTCATGGGCCTAAAAAGGTAATTATTGACTTTTTATGGATTAAATTGTCATTTTAAACAAACATGGGCCAAAAATGAAAATTTTCGGTTAAATGGGCTGAAAATGTCATTTCTATTAAATTTGGGCCAAAAATGTTATTTCTATCAAAAGTGGGTTGAAAATGTCATTTTATACAAAATGAGCCCTTAAAAGTAAACTTTCGTTCTTAATGGGCCTAAAGTGTCATTTTTACCAAAAATGTGCCTTGATTTGTAAATTTTCGCCTTAATGGGCCAAGAATGTCATTTTTACAAAAAAAATGGGCCTTTTATGTCATTTTGGTAAATAATTGAGCTAAAACAAGCAATATAATAACAAACGGGCTAATTACGTCATTCTCACTTTTATTGGCCATTGTTTACCCATTTTCATGTTATTGGGTCTTCGTGGTCCATTTACATGCTTATTGGGACTGATACATTCATTACATGTTTATTGGGCCTTATTGACCCATTTACCTGCTTATTGGGGCTGATACATTAATTACATGTTTATTGGGCCTTAGTGACCCATTTACATGTTTGATATGTCATGTATACTCCTTACATGTTTATTGGGCCTTGTTAACCCATTTACATGCTCGACGGACCTTGTATACACATTTCATGCTTATTGGGCCTCAGTCATTCATGTACATCCACATTGGGCCTTGTAACCTAAATACATACATGAAAACGTTATTTAAAACATTAAATAATGTGCTACAATATTCGCGTAAACATAGTTAAGGTTCTTGTGAGACGTTCTTTCATTCGTACCTACCTGGTGTACAACCTTAAGTCTTGTAGTCATAACCAGAGTCTCCTAGAGGGGGAGCGAGAGTTTGTGTATAGATCTATACGGGTTGACAGCCTCGCACCTAAGCTGTTCGCTATAGCTAAACTATGCCAGTCTAGGGTGACAAACGTCTTACCTTAAACAAGCGACGCCTGAAGAGCATCATGACAGACAGATCAGTCATATCAAGCATGGTTATAACGACTCACATATAAATTAACTCCACTGTAAAATTTACGGAATACATATACTATACTTTTGATACACATACAAGCTATTCATTATATTACAATCGAGTCTTATGGTTTAAAGACTACAACTCTTTTTACAGACATAAAATATCGGATTTTCTGGGAAACAAACACAATACCTTTCATTTTACTTACAACAGAAAATATAGTAATTTTGGGAACTCTCTCTTTATACATTTCCAAAATATGAACACGCATGCTATAATACAAGATTTGAAACAAGACGCTCAAACAATTTTTGCGGAAAAAATCGGATTTTCTGGAGTTTACCAACGATACAAAACTTTTCTTACAAACATGCTTATGAACTCACCAACATTATATATGTTGACCATTTTCAAAATAACTTGTATTCTCAGGAAATCGTTAAGTGGGTTGGTCACCAAAAACAAATGGATTTTGTTGTATTTTTGTTATCATCATATACTTATTATTTTGGAATGTAATTTGTAATCCAACACACTTATGTAAATAATGATGGTTGTACTATTGTATGTGTGATGATGATGTTGTCTTGATTCAATTATTTACACTGTGATGATATTACAAGATGAAGTCACCCAACCCCCGGACGGTTCCACTGTTCTGGTTCGGGGGTGTGACATTATATCTTTAAATGGTCATGTAAAATGAAACTAAAAACAATTATTTCTTTGATGTTATTTGACGCTAAATAGTTAAAAAGAAACAAAGATTTTCCATTTAAACCATCATTGCTGTCTTGTGAGTCCTCTACATTCTCTTTACCACTTTTTAGTTCCCGTTTGTCCTTTCAAACCTGGATAAGTTCAGTGATTCTCTTTTCATAAAGAGCAAATCCAACAATCTATGTGATGGGGTTTCTTACAAAGTGATATCTCTTGCTTATTTTCAATAAACAAACACCAAAAAAAAAATTAATGCCATTAAAATTATTAAAGTTTAATTACAAGTAATCTCACTAAGCAATACATCAATAATTACTTACTACTTTTGTAACACTTATAAAAATCATGACAAATTTAAACTTTTTAAAACCAACCAAATTCACAAATTGTTTACAAACATAGTTTCAAAAGCATTTCAACATCAGAGTTCCCAAAATCATAAGTACAAAACATGAGGATGTGTATGGTCATGTATTCGCCTTCCTACAATCATTTAAAGTACCTAAAACATAACCCACAATTGTAAGCTAACACTTAGTGAGCTTCCCCCCCAAAAAAACAACACATAACCAAATAACATATACACAATAACAGCATGTCAGTCCGATCAACCATCGGGTTGGAATACCCTAGGCCCCTTAACCATCAGGTTGGAATGCCAATACACTATGGGTCCAGTCAACCATCGGGTTGGAATACCCCATACCCATCAACCATCAGGTTGGAATGCTAATACACAACGGGTCCTGTCATCCTCGAGATGGAATACCCTCAGACCCACTCAACCATCGAGTTGGAATGCCCTCAGGTCTATTGGCTCATGCACAGAGCAGTAAAGCCTCAACGACCAACCAAATATGTGCACATATAAATAATAGATAAAGATATAGTCAACCAACAGACAACAGACAAATCAACTGATCACTAAGAATAACAACATCCTATATATCAGGATACTGATCTAACAGATCACTACAGCACAATAGTATGCATTACAGAATATTAATCCAAAGGGTCGGCATTAGTGCCTTTGACCCGCAAGTACAGTGATGAAAACTCACCTCGCAAGCTGAAAAGAAACTGATAAGGTCTCGACTCCAAATCTCAACTCTCTAACTGACACCTATTTCCACCAAATTACCAATTTCCATCAAAATCCCAAAATACCCTCAAGATCAAACTTGGTCAAAGTCAACTGGTCAAACCCACTAAGTCAACTGAGTCAACCCAGTCGAGTTAACTCATCCGCGCTGACCTAGTGCAAGTACGCAGGGCGTACTCTGGAGGTACGATGAGCGTATTCCAAACCCTCGCAGTCGACCACCATCGAGGTGGTTGACTGAGTATACGTAGTGTATCCTCGCAACCCAAAAATCCCATTAAGAGCTTAATGGCTTAAGCTCCTACGACCAAACTTTAGATCCATGGCTAAAATACACTCTAAAGTCCTAAATTTTCCAACTTGATGACTTTAGATATCTATTAAGAGCTTAAATCAAGGTCTTAATCCATTAAGGCCTTCTACAAGATGCATGGAGCAAAACTAACCATTGGGACCTCACTTTTATGACTTAGGACCCCTCCTAGGGTCTGAAATGACAACTCAAAACATCAAGAATATGTCATGCTCAAGATAAGACATTTGGGACCAAAAAGCATCACTAAAACACCCATTTCTAGATCTACATGATTGAAGGATAAAGTTGCAAACTTTATACCTTAGAAAGGTTGCAAATGAAGAATAAGTTCCAGATCCAATGTGCTCCACTCCTCCAAGATGAGCTTGACTTCCTACCTTCTTATTCTAAGCACACAAAAACACACTTTAAGGTTTGAAATGGCTTCATAAGGTGGTTCTAGGGTTACAACACAAATGAGAAGGTGGAGGTTAATAAGGTGAAGGGAAATGAGACCATAAGGATGCTTAAATACTAGCCAACCCTAAAAATTAGGGTTTCCCCATTTAGGAAGTACACCTAACATACAATGATGTACGCGCAACCTACTAGGGCGTGCCCTAGTACGCTCAACGTACACCACGTATCATTGGCATACTCTAAAGGCTTAAATTACCAAAATGCCATTAAGCCTCTTTTTGCATACAGTTCTTGAACTTTGGGACCAAATGCAATATAAATGAATTAAAGGGTTGAAATTTGAAGTACCTTATCATCAGGATGTTACAACTTTCCAGGGCATGGTGTTAATTCCTCTTTGGTCACAACATGCCCTTTTTTTTGGAAAAAGACAACATGCCCTTTGTTTATACCCACATAAGAGTCATGTATTTGTGAAAAGACTCTACTGCAAATTAGAACCAAAACCAATCTGATGGATAAAGAAGCAGAAATTAATGTACCACTTGACATTACCAGCTTTTAAGATTTTAATTTCAAACCTGATGTGTTTGTTACAACATAAAATTATCGACAATCTAATAGTAAGTTAAAACTAATGCAGTTTATAATTTTAAATTAATTCAAATATACTTTTTTCACCCTGTTTTCTAGCTTTGATTTGAACCCAAGAAGAGCCAGGATATCGACCTCTTCTTGAGATCTTCAGAGATGAAGGAGTTCTTCAAAGGGAGAGAGAGAGAGAGAGAGAGAGAGAGAGAGAGAGAGGCTGAAAATAGATTAAGAGGAAGAGGAATAGGAATCATATGACATATATGGTAAAGGTGTGTTGGGAAAGCGGTGGTATGGTGAAATGGACAAGATAACAGACAAAGTGGAAAAGAAATGATGGTGGATGGTGGTGTGCTGAAAAGGCTTGGGTTTCTTTGTTAGAAGAAGAAGATCCTAGACTCAAGTATGCAGATGATTTGGTTACAATCGACAATGTTGATTTTATGGGATGCCTTCAGAAACAAAATTTTCTATAAATTAGGAACTTTTCAGCGATTACTGATTTCTTGCCAAGGAAGTGAACTCTTTTACCTAATTTATTGGGATATCAAGAATAACTAAAAACATAATTGGAATTTGAGCGAAAAAATAAAATTGAGATGAATATGAGAAGGACACGGGGCGTTTAGTAGGTCTCTAAGAAGGCCATTCGGCATGTTTAGAAGTCTTTTATTAGAATATATATATATATATATATATATATATATATATATATATATATATATATATATATAGGGTAAAGTGAATATACCTAACAACCTTATATAAGCTTAGGTACCTAACCACATCATACTATGTAATTTTGTATCATATTCGCATTGTAATCACCCAAAGTGCTTAAAATTCAACCTCATAACTTGATTGCTTCCAAAATCTTTGGAGTTTCACCATTATCTTCCTTCAAATGACATCTTTCTATCGGAGACCCCCTGATGGGCTTCATATACTACCGTTACAAATCAAATGGTGTAAGAGGAATATAATGGTGAATGTCTGAAAATCTTGGAAGTAAATCAAGTTAAGGGTTGAAGTTTAAGAACCTTAGACGATTGCAATGGAAATATAATGCAAAACAATGTAGTATAATGTGGTTAGGTACCTAAGCTTATATAAGGTTGTTAGGTATATTCACTTTACCCACATATATATATATATATATATATATATATATATATATATATATATATATATATATATATATATATATATAACATCTCTTTTTTTGATTGACCTCCTCCTTTCTTTAATATCCAGGAGGTCAAATTCAGATTGCCGTTCCAGTTAGTGCTTCAACCGAATTCGATCGAAGAAGATCCGAATCACGCTCTGTAGGATTTGAACCTACGACATCGGGTTTTGGAGACCCACGTTCTACCGAACTGAACTAAGAGCGCTTTCTTATCATAAAAGATAAGACTGTAAATAAAAGGATTGGCCCCAATACATCTTGTATGCATACACTATAATAGTATCATAACAATGAAAGATTCTATATGATATGTCCAATGTGAATTGATCTCAAAAAATCCCTCGTTACTGCTCAAAGGAGCAGTAATAGGTAGGGATGACAGGATTTGAACCCGTGACATTTTGTACCCAAAACAAACGCGCTACCAAGCTGCGCTACATCCCTTCCATTGGTCTACAGTGTCATATATATATATATATATATATATATATATATATATATATATATATATATATATATATATATATATATATATGTGAATTTTGAATGATTATTTTCAGTGATTTGTGAAATATTTTTTTTGTTTTAAAAATATATTAATATTATATTCTCTATGTCCCAAAATTATTGTCGACAGACAAAAAAACACGCACAGATTAAGGAAACATTAGTTACTACTAACTTTATTGTCATTACTTTGCATTTAATGCTCTATTAAATGCTTAGTTGGTTAAGTAATAATAAAATGATATTTTGGTAAAAATGTTATTTTTTTATAAATAGACTATTATTTTAGGACAAACCATAAATGAAAGATGAATTATAGTTTTAGGACGGAAAAAATATTATATATACTAAATGCAATTAATTACCATAAAGATTTTGGATATTGTTACATTTAGTCTCTAAACATTTTGTTTTTTACAAAAGAACCCTTATGTTTAAGTGTGGTTTGGATATTGTCACATTTAATCCTTAGAGGTTTTTTTTTAAAGTCTTTATTACAAATTTTTTTCCCGTATTATATAGAAAATGGTGTGTATTTTTTTAATAGGAACGGTTCATATATTAAAAAAAAATACAAAAAATAGTCTGTACTTATTAGAAATTTATAGATTACTTCCTATATTTTCGTAGTGACGTAAGTTTCATTCCTCATGAAGCACGAGTGGTAGCCTACTAGTTAATATCTAATTCTAAAGAATAAAATATTATTATATTTAATATGTTTTTAAATAATAAATAAATATATAATTAAGTATTAAATTGTAAATGATATTTTTATTGATTCCAAACATTTTTGTATTGTTAATTAAATTTTTTTATCTATCATAATATACAAAGACACATTAACAATTTTTATCCAACAAGTTACAACCCAATTCAAGAAGTACAATAAAAATTTAGAAATCTTAAATAATTAAGCAAGTAAAATTTATACATGTTATAAAAGCGATGTCAGGTTACAACCCATGAAAATGATATCATGATATGAATCGATTTTATTTTGGTTAAAAACAAAAATCAAATCGATAACCCTTAAAATTTTATTTTTACCAAATCGATGCTTGTTCCAAATGCCTCACTTTTGTTGTATAATCGCACATAACATTGTGGTATCAAAAAAAAATTGAAAAGGAGAATATTAACATGTGTTGCTATTAATAACTTTTGTTTAATGTTGCCATTTTTTTCCCGGTCGAACATAATATAAACGTATGTTGCTATTAATAACTTTTGTAATTGTGTTAATAACAACATACTTTTATTACTTTGTTTATTAAATTGTTCTATTTTCACTTCTTTTTCAAATTTATAGTACTTATAACATCTTATTTTTGTTTTTTTTTCAATTAAATGTACTTTAAATATATTTTTTTCTATTATAGCATCATACTTTTAATAACAACGTACTTTTGTTAGTTTGTTTTGTATATACACAATTTCAATTTCATATAAACCTAAACAAGTAACACAAGTATACATATTTCTATTATAACATCATAAATTTAAAGACAAACACTTTAACTTATCAATTAAACACTTTATCACTACATCCACTCAAACTAATAAACCTACACAAGCAAAACACAAACATACATATTTTACATTTTATCATACAATTTCATATCAACCTAAACAAGTAAATTACAAAAATGATTCAAGCAATTCATACATATTGTATATAAACCTAAAAAATTTCAATGTCATATAACATTTTATACACAATTTCAATTTCATATAAACCTAAACAAGTAAATTAACATTTTATACATACGATTTCAATTTCATATAAACCTAAACAAATAACACAGTCATACAAAGACCAAACAAGTAGCACAATCAAACAATCATACAAGGACCAAGTCAAGATAAAAACATATCAGTTTCGAAAAACCTAAACAAATTGGTAAATTTTCAAAGTATCAATAATACTTACTTGCTTCATTATTAGGGTAGAGCTTGGATAATTACTTGGAGTTGAATTGAGCAATGGCAATTGGGATTCGATTTTTGCTACTCAGTCAACAATGCAACAACAGAAGATGAGAATGAATCGCCGATGGAGGCAGTAAGAAGAGAAGTCGACTGTCGACAGGAAGCAAACAAGAGCGACGAGTAAACACATGAGGTCACAGACCTCATTTTTTTCTTTTCTTTTGTGCTTCTGCCGAATTAGTGAGCCCATTGGATCAATAGATCAAATTATCCAAATGCCATTGTGCTATTTCCCCATTTCTTATTTTTTTTGGGCTAATATTAATAGGATTAAAATTAAAAGCATTGGGCTAGTAATTTTTGGGCTTGGTTAATCCAATATGTCAACATTTTTTTTATGTAGCCGATTTTTTTTTGATGTAGTTGTGAGTTTTTTTTTCCATAGTGACACAATATATAAAAAAAAATCGAATTATTTCCATTGCATATACAAAATTTTAGGTGTTGCTGGTGCCACACCGAGCACCTCTTTAGAACAATAGAACTGCCACTGGTCTAAGGTTAAAATATTGCTAGTATAATCAAATTGACCGCCATTGACACCACTTAGACGTGCGATTTATAATTTTAAAGAGTAAATTACATAAATGATTTTTATGGTATAATGAATATTGCAATTTTAGTCCAACTTAGAAATTTCATTCACATGCAATACTTATGACTTTATTTTCTTGTGGGATGGCTGGGTGGAATCCGAATACATTTAAATAATAATATTTAATCAATTGGATAATAACAAAATCATATAAAAATAGGAAAGTCATTTTAAATAGATAAAAGACCAAAACCACAAGAAACTGCAACTATAAGAAATGTCCGCGCAAAAATTTGAATGTTAGACTAAAGTTGCAGTTTTCATTTTACTATACGAATCATTTCTGTAATTTACTCCGGTTAAAATAATGTCAACCGGTATAAAGTATTTAAACGTTAAAGGTGTGAATTGCTCGATGTGATACACGTTTGATATAGATGTAACATTTCTAAGAATATTATCATACAATCATTTCAGTGTCCAAACAACTTCCAATTTGAAGGGATTGCTAAAATTCTTGCTGTATACCCTTGCAATTTAAGTAATCATGAAAATAATGATTATAATTATACCAACATCGTGATGATGATGACGATAATGATTGTCACAAAGATAATATCATCATGATATAATTTCCCGATAAATTTTAAAATAAATGATAAAGTCCATTAAGAGGAAGAAGGCCATGTTGTGCTTGGGTCCATAGGCCCACGAATTTAAGTTAGGTGCCATGTGATTTACCGACCCTACTTCATTCTCAACTTTATCCTTTTATATTTGATTGACATGACAGAGTCCAAAAAATAAAAATAAATAATACTAATGCACTAGTTCTATAATTCGTTTATTCGTATAAATAAAAGTAAATTCTAGAATTGACAAATTCAGAACAATACATGTCAACTTATTGATATCAGATAATTGGTCCATGAATCAACGTACCGAGGACATAAGCATCTGAGCGATGCCTCGGGTTCTATTATTCATTTATTCTTACCATGTGTACGGATACATTTTATTTATCGCGGATTTTTTTTGTTAATTTTTATTTTATAAAGTCTAAGTTTGGTGTTTGGATTATTCAGGATTTATAAAATACAATTTATTTAGAAAAATAAAAGGTGAGTCGTGAGCGAAGAATTACAAGGTAGGTCCGAGGGGAATAGTGTTGTGTTGAAGGAAGCTTTATAATTGAGTCGCATGGCAGGGACCACACGACCGCACGTGCACTCACCAACGCTAAAAATGCTGTTGGCCGTACCATCTGTAAAGTATATATATATATATATATATATATATATATATATATATATATATATATATATATATATATATATATATATATATATATATATATATATATATATATATATATATATATATATATATATATATAGTAATTAAACTTTTATAGTAAAAAAACTTAAAATTATTAATCAATTATTTTAAACTTTTATAGTAAAAAAACTTAAAATTATTAATCAATTATTTTAAATATATTATTAATTAAGAGATTTTTTTAGTTATATGAAATTATAATTATTGAATTAAATAATTATATGAAATTATATCACATTATAATTTGTATTAATTTTATTTTAATTTTTGTTCTATTGTTATTAATTTAATGTAATTAAGGTGAGAAATTTAAAATTTGAAATGGATAATAAATAGGTTGACAAATGACATATATTAATTATGAGAAATAATAGGGTGACACATGACAAAATAAGACTAAAATATGCATTAATTAGGAAGTCTAATAGAATGACACTTGTCAAAAAGAGAATAAAACTATTCTTTTATTATAATAGGGATATATATATATATATATATATATATATATATATATATATATATATATATATATATATATATATAAGGTTATTTTGCTTTTTACTAACTATTGTGTGTCAGAATGCAAAAATCTGGACCATTGAATAGAATAGAATCAAATGTCATGATCTGAGGGTCTATTATATCACAATATGGTAACATGTACCTTATAATCACACATATTCCAGCATAAGGGCATTTTAGTCAATTAACCTATAATAAAAAAAATGAAATTTTCGGATTTTTAGGGATAATTAATTCCTTTATTTTTAAAAATATTAATATTTTAAATTAATTCAAATTTAAAAATCCGATTTTATTCTGTCAAAATGACAACATTAATTAGTAAAGATATTTTAGATTTTATTCTTGCGGAATATATTTCTAATGCATATATTTTTGGTAATTAACATGATTTAAGAATTCAACATATATTCTTCATATACATCTGAACTTGAATACAAAATCATACATATTCTTACAAACCAATAGTCTTGTACAAGTTAATATAGTTATACATATTCTAACAGAATATCAACAATGAATAAAATTATTAAGAAATAACATTCTTAAATATATAATTATTGAGCAAATACACTTGATCTTCATCAATGGTCAAAATAATCCACTTGATTCAAACTATGATGAAAATGTGATGTATTATCGTAAGAATTTAATTCTTTGCAAAATATGTTTGTTGAACTCGATTCCAAATCTTTCTCTTATATGATCAATATTGAATTCCTTCTTCAAATCATTTTGAAAGAATAACATGCATCACTCGTTAGTATTACCACTGAAGCTAATGTACTTGTTGTTAACAAACATTCTCAAAGACATTCTAACAAAATGCATTTATATAAATAAATTCTAACAGAATACAAACATTACTTATTTAATAGAAACTATATAATTTAGAATGATAGCATATTCTGACAGAATGTATTTCATTTTTCCTATCTTGCAATGTTTTTTTTACTTTTCCTATCTTGACAAATAAGGAGATTGAAATCGAATTTTGTTAGAATAATAGACATTCTAAGTGTTTTGACAGAATACATACCACATGACCAAATTCTCTTTTAGTCATTTCCACAAACACCTTTCGTGCAACATATAGATAATAGAGAATCAAAGCTCAAAGTATTAAAAAAAACAAAGATCCACCAAGTGAAACAGATTTAAAAAGCAAAAGCAAAATTCTTTTTTAGGCATTTTCACAAACACCTAATGTGCAACTTATGAATATAAATATTACTTAAATTTGTTGTTTAACAATAAGTTTTTAACATCAAACCCACTTGATTATTTATACACACATATTATAAAATTAAGATAAATAAACAAAACAACAAACAAATAAAAAAACGAAGTAAATAGCAATTTGGATAGTATAGACATAAAATCAGTTTGCAGCTTAATGAAAACATTCAGTGGTTGATTTTTGAAATTCATGGCTTATTAAAAAAAATCGGATGTACAAATTTATAGTTCCAGATACTCACTTGTGCATTAGATTGCATCCAATCTTTCGTCCCCGAGCTTCCCTAGGCTTTGAAGAAAGGTGAAAGCTTCAACACATCTTGATTATGTGTTGGTTCTTGGTTGTATTGATGAATTGGTTACAATAAACTCAAATTAATTTCTCAAAATCATCATATAAACAGCAAAAGAAAGTCAAAGAAGTAATGAAATCACCATATTTTAAAGACTTTCTTCAAGCTATTTGTCATCGGTGGATAAGAGGACGGCGATTGAAGGTCCATCCGATGAAACCCAATTCGTCAATCTACCAGTGAAATAATCAATCATTGGAGACCAGAAATAATTGAGGAGCATTTTTTTTACTTGAGTCAATAATGGGATGGTCGGCAGGAGTGGAGAGTTTTGGGCTTCTCTTGGTTGACGATTTGGCTAGGGTTATTAAGACGCAAATGTACGATTAGATAAAGAGACAGAGAAGAGATAATAAGGGGAGAAAAGAGATGGTGTTTATAAAAGAGAGATTAGGTATTTATTTTGTTTCCTTAATTGCAAAGATTTTATTAAATGACCCCATTAATTGCAAGGTGCAAAAAACCAGAAATACCATTTTTGAATTAATTAATTATTTTATTATTTGTTAATTTCTGATTGGTGCATTTAGGAATACAATAGTTGCTAGAAACATTTGAACCCAACTCTCTCTCTCTCTTTCTCTTTCTCTCTCTCTCTCTCTCTCTCTCTCTCTATATATATATATATATATATATATATATATATATATATATATATATAGGGAAAGGTTATTTGGAAAACAAAAAAACCCTAAAAATCATAAAAATGCATAAAAAAAATACCTAGAGATCACAAAACTTTTTTTTGACATTTTTTATGAAAAAATCGCAGGTTTTTAAAGAAAATCGGTGAAAAAAAAATTGAAAAAAAACTTTTTTTTTTATAAAAAAAAATTGATTTTTTATTTTTTTTTCAGCAAATTTTTATAAAAAGCTGCGATTTTTTATAAAAAAAATTCAAAAAAAAAGTTTTGTGATCTCTAAGTATTTTTTTTTATGATTTTTAGGGTTTTTTGTTTTCCATAGAACTTAAACCTATATATATATATATATATATATATATATATATATATATATATATATATATATATATATATATATATATACAGGTTCATTTGAGAACATGCTAATTTTGTGAGACCGTGAGACCAAATCTAAAAATAAGTTTAAAACACAAAAATCACAGTTTAATATAAAAAATTTACAGTTTAATATAGAAAATTAATAGCTTAATGCATTCAGTTCATAGTTTAAAACATAAAATCATTGTTTAATACAAAAAATTCATAGTTTAATACAGTTAATACACAGTTTAAACAAAAAAAATCATAGTTTAATGTAGTCAATTCACAATTTAAAACACAAAAATCACATCTTAATATACAAAGTTCATAGCTTAGTATAATAAATCTCAGTTTAATATACAAAAAGTATGCATTTACAACCATATTAACAACTTAACACTCTTAATACAATTAATTCACAGTTTAATGCACAAAATTTACAGCTTAATACAATGAACGAACAATTTAATACACAAATTTCACATCTTATATAGTCAATTTACAGTTTAAACAAAAAATTCACATCTTAATAGAAGTTAACACTAAGATTATAAAAAAACAAATGAGAGATTAAAACATTAAATTCACACCTTAACAGAAGAACAAAAATGATAAAAAAAATGCACCGTAGAGATCTTTAATAGATGTAAGTAGAAAAATAAATATAAAACATGCATTCACAACTTAAAACTTATAAAAAAAATCATATATTCATAACTTAAACTTGTAACAAATCATGTATTCACAACATAAACTAACATTTTCTTATTCATAACATTTAAAACTAATATCAACATGACTAAAAAAGCAATAAAAACATGTAAACATCACAATTCACAACTTAAAAGACTTAGATTCACATTATTTGAGAAAACATTAACATTATAACACATTTTAAATTAAATTCACAAAATAACAACTAAAAAACCTAAGTTATGAAACAAAAATCTATGCAAGTATCATAACAAATAAGAACATAAACTTGGATTCGCGTATTAATAACATTGGATTCACAACTTAATAGTAGTTAAAACTAATATTAAGAAAAGTGAACAATAAAAAAAATAGATTAAAACATTAAATTCACAGTTTAACAAAAGGAAAAATAATCAACACAAATAATGACATACTTGATGTAGATCTAGTGGTGTTTCACCAGAGATCAGAGAGAAAAAAACGGAGACAAGTTGGCAGTGTTTCACCAAATCTAAGACTTGAAGAAAACAAAACCAGATCCCATCGGAGCTTGTATACCTGTACATCGATGTTGACAAAAATCGCAGATCTAGACATTTGTGGTGGCAAAAATCATAGATCTAGACCAGAAAACTTCTAATCTTGTAGTGGAGGAAACAAAGATGATAGATCTAGTGTGAGTAAGCTCAGATGTGACGTAGACGATAATGTTTCATTTGAGATGTAACCTAAAACACATCAGATGTAACCTGAAACACATCAGATTTGTATCAGATCTAGTAGTTTTCACTAATTATCAGAGAGGATGAGAAGGAGGCGACACATGTGATCGTGTTTCACTGGAGATCAGAGGATGAAGATAACAGCGGTGACAATCGTTGACGATAGTGGTGGATCTTCGTTGCTTTTCGGAACTTGTAGATCTGGAACTGAAAATCATAGATCTGGTGGTGTTAATCGTGGATCTGAAACTGAAAATGTAGATATGGAATCGTTTGGAGCATACAGATCTGATGGAAGTGGTTGGCCGGTGGTAGGAGGCAGCAACAACGGTGATGGTTGGTGGTAGATGGTGGTAAGGTTGGTGTGTTCTTCAAGTTTGGTGAGAGAGTTTGAAAGAGTTTGAGGGCTTGAGTGTTTGACATCTGATACATAATAATGAATTTTAATTATAATTTGTCAAAAAAAGTGGTTCTTAGGGGTTTTTAATCTTTTTTTTGTTCTCATTTGAACCTTTATATATATATATATATATATATATATATATATATATATATATATATATATATATATATATATATATATATATAGGAATGAGTTCTATGGAAAACAAATAAGTATGACAACATCTACCGGAACCAATAATCAAATGACACGTGTCCATTTCTTTCTTCACAAGTAATGTATTGTGGAAGTTATTGTGGAAGTGATGTGTTGTCATGTTTTCATTGGTTCAAATATGTGTTGCCCTAATCATTCATTTTCCATATAACTCTTCCCTATATATATATATATATATATATATATATATATATATATATATATATATATATATATATATATATATATATATATATATATATATATATATATATATATATGGGAAGGCTTATGCGAAAATACATATATCTTGCGGAAATGTAAAGAACCGATTACAATTTTACGCATCATTCTTATTTTCTTTTAATTATTAATCATTACCTATATACTGTAAGTTTATATATGTAATTTAAGTAGAGCTAACTGTTTTGTTTCAGTTTCAAAATCGATTTCTCAATGCATGCAAAACTGCCTAAATAGACAACTTCCATGTATATATTATTAAATAACCACTCCAAAAAATATTAAAAATAAGTTTTAACAATTTCAATTTTTTTTAATATCAAATTTTTGTTTTCTAAAAAAAACATGTTTTTAGTTTTTTTTTTTAAATAAACTTAAAAGTTTCAAAATAGAATTGCAAATTTATGAATTTATTAAAAAAATGTTTTTCAAAAAGAAAATAATTGAAATTTATTAATACATTCGATCTTCCAAAAAAATGGGATGTTTGAAAAATTAATGAAATACATATATGCAGATTTGTGTTTTTGCTATAATTACATATCCAAATATTTATATATGTATTCTACTGGAATTGATTGAATTAATAAACAAACTTAGAAATACAATTGTGTAATAATAAAATATTACAAAATATGGGGCCGTCAACTTCATTTGGCTTTGTTTCACCATTGTATTTCAACTTATTTTTCTTGCTTTTCTTTGATTATTGTTCATGATCATTTTCAACATCCATTTATGCAGTTAGGGCAATAAATCAATAAAAATATGTTAATATTTCTCACATTAGATTGAAGGTGTATTTATATAATGAATATACATTGATTAGCAGCATTCTCCATAGCAACCTTCATAACCTTAATGTTACAAATTGCAACTCTTTTGGAAAAAAAAGTGGCAACTTGACTAGAGCGTTGTGCTTTTTAACATTTAACTATAAGAACTTTTAGCAAAAATGGACATATGAGTATATCACTAGAATGTGCATATTCAAAGTTCTTTTGAAAGCAAAAGAATTTTATTAAATAAAAACTAGCAAATGACAACCCAAGTACAATCTAGATAATAGCAACGAACAACATATCCCTCTTACACAAACAATGAGACAACACAACCAACTTTGGACATTCTCTCAAGCATTATTGACAAGTCCTAATTTACCATATAGAGAAAGCTCTCATGATTAAGTAGTCGCACAACTACAAACATTAACAAATTCATAAAAAAATTAGTTATTGATGAACCACTAAATTCAAAAACTACAAACGAAATACTTATTGATATGAATATCATTGAAGAAATCAACAAATGTAGTCAATACAAGAACAAAAAGAACCCTAAAATCAAAGCCACAAAGAGATAATCAGTAAAACCATTTAAGAAAAAAAAAAACAAAAATACATTGAGAAAAAGGCCTTACCTGTAGTTGTTAGCCAAGAACCAAAAATTTTGATACCTTCATTAGGGAAGAGACGATATTCATTTGACTGAAGAGGTTGTGTTTGAAGGGATCAAGACCGGTGAATTGGGAAAGCTAAAAGATCCAACCGCTAATAAGATATAGGTGCCTAAAGGGAGATGGAGATTAAGAAAAAAAAATATTTCAGCAATAGATATCGGTTTACAAATTCAAACCCACAAATAAAATTGATCTTTATATGAACCCTACATGTATATTAAGCAAAAAAAAAAAAACTGACCCATTTATCGTCAATTTCTCACCGGTTGTGGCTTGGACGACGGTGGTGGGAGGAGATGGCTAGGACGAAGGTGGCGAGCATCGGTCACTTGAAGGCCGGTTGGTAAATGTGTAGATAACAGATAGAAAAAATACATATAGGGAGAGACGAAGACATAGAGCGTCGATAATGGTTTTAACTGGAAAAACTAGATCAAGGATAGATGATGACCTACACTATTGATTTTGTGTGGTGGTGCAGTCTACTTGGAGTCAAGAAGAATCTATGGTGGGGCGATTGTCTCAATGGCGGTGGCACGCGTTTAATGTACACAGATGGTGGTGTCACCGGTGGTGGGATGAGGAAATGATCAACGACGGTGTTTGTAACGTCTGATTCCTAGTGCACGTTTAATTATAATTTATTTATTTTTGTAGAGCTACTCGATAACTTGGGAGCCCCAGACTCGTTGAGTAGAAACGATAATGGACGTGGGGTTTTAAGTAGTCTACTCGACGAGTTGAGAGCCCTCAACTCAGCGAGTAGGTTTGCCAGAGTGAAGCCCTAATTTCGGGGTTTTGCACCATATTTAAGCATCTTAATCCCTACCTTATGGCCTAATTTCCAGCCTCCAAGTCCTAAACCCTAATCCACGAAACCCTAGAGCATTTTGTGAGTGTGTGAGCCATTCTTGAATGATTTTGTGTGTTCTTGAAGCTAGAAGGGAAAGGAGGAGCTAGAAGGTTCAAGGAGAAGATAGTAGATCCAGAGATTTCCTTCCATCCTCATCACTTTTTGGTAATAAAGTATCTAGCTTGACTATTAGTTCATTAGATGTAACACCTGGTTCCGAAAGTGCTTCACTGCTAGGGGCTGCGGCCTAATCATCAGTTGTCATGGGGGTTAGGGCCTTGAGAAAGGAAGGATTTGGCACAACGTACTCGTAATTCAACATCTTAGTCCTTTGAGGATTTGGGTTCATGTTCTGGAAGTTTTTAGGTAATGAGGAGTTGTAAGAAGCGTAGGGCTTCTCGCCACCTTTTCATGGATATAAAGTTCGTCAGAAACGGACCCCAGATGAGGAAGATAGGACACTTTGAAGTTATTGTCAACTTTGGCCCCTAATGGAGAAAAGTGTCAAGAAGGTACCATGCATGCAAGGTGGCATGCACGAGATTACGCTCAACGTAAAAGGTTGCTTGGACGCAGGTGTTGAAGGCGTACACCCAACGTACGAGAAGTACGCCCAACGTACATTCAGAGTCCCTAAACCCTAATTTTTAGGGTTAAAGCACCATATAAGGAACATTATAACTCAAACCCTAGCCTCCTTACCAGCCTCCCAACCTCATAAACCCTATATAGCCATTCATTCCTCATCCTTGTGTTATTTTGGCCTTGTGAAACTCATTTTGGTGTTTAGAAGCTTGAAAGGAGAAAGAAGAAGTTGAAGAAGAAGAACTTGAGTAGCTTGAGCTCAAGGATCTGAGATAGCACCAATATTTGGCACTCATTTGAGGTAAAAAGCTTCCAACTTGCCTCATGAATTCTTAGGTCTATGTTAATGGAGTTTTGGACCTTTTAAGTCCCAAGAATGGGTTTTTAGTGATCAACCTCGTTTTTAAGCCTAGGGTTGCCACCCTGAGTGTCATATAAGTCCCATAAGTAGTAAAGTTTCAATCTTTAAGGTCTATTTGTGACCATGCATGAGATCTAGCCATTTCCATGGAAGTTTGTGGCAATATTCCAAGTTTAGGTTCATTTGGTGGATTGCAAGCCACCAAGTACTCGACTTTACGGATTAAGACGTTGAAGACGACTAGGATTTGTGATTATAGCCTTTGGAGTAGAGTATTAAGTGTTTAATGGGAAAAGAGCTTAACAGAGCAGTACGTTGGGCATACATGCTAGTACGCGTAGCATACGAGCCACATAGCAGGTACGCGCAGCGTACAGCTGAGTATGCCCCGCGTACTCATCAGATATGGGCTTTACGTCTTTTGGGCCTCGGTTTGGGTCAATCTTTGGACTTATAAGCTATTGGGCCTTAATGGGCCATTAGAAGTCAGATACTGGACTAAGGACATGTTTGGGCTTAGGGAAGGCCCATTTGAGAAGTTGGTCCCATTTTAGAAAATTAGGCCATTAGTGGGCCTTTAGCAGACCATTAGTGGACTTACACAGATTACATGGAATTGGGCCTTGGATATGGTTCAAATTAGAGCAGGCGTAAAATGGTCATTTTACCCTAAGAAGGATTATTGGTTTTGGACTAAGTGTTATTTGGTATTGATAGCTCGGGGAGCCGAAGGATTAGCGGTTTGGGGAATTTCCAGTTAGTAGCCAGAGGATTATCTGCAAGTCTTCAACAATGCAAGGTGAGTCTCCTCACTGTTTGTATGGGTCTAAGGCCACAATGCCGACCCATTTAGTTTATGTATGGTAGGAAGATCCATGGGTTATCCTTAGGCATTATGCATGAAAGACTAGGAGGCAGCTCCTGGCACACAGTATGCTATTATGTATGGTAGGAAGACCCAGGGGTTAGCCCTAGGAAGTATGTATGAAAGACTAGGAGGTGGCTCCTGGCACACTGTATGCACATTAGCTAAGTAGAGTAGTATATATGTTAGTTGTGTTTTTGATACTTGCATGGAAGACCAGGAGGCGGCTCTTGGCACTTGTTTGTAAGACCCAAGGGGTGGCCCCCTGCTTGGCAAAAAAAGACTACGTGGCGGCCCGTGGCATAATGACAAGACTATGTGCGACACATAGCAACTTATTTGATATATGATTGATACGTATGGCTCACAATTATGTATGGATCAGTTGATATGTATGGAATGTGGTATCTAGGGAACTCACTAAGCTTCGTGCTTACGGTTTACAGTTTTGGTTTCAGGTACCTCCATTTTTCAGTTAAGGAGCTCGGGACGATCGTAGCGCATCTACCCATATTATTCTGCATTATGTGATCTTTGGGATTAGACTCTGATATTAGTTTAAAATAAAATGTTTTCAATGTTTTGAATAAGGTTGTTAAAGTGTTTTCTAGTAAAACATTTTATAACTTATTAAATCAAAAATGAAATTTTTGGTCTTGGATTTTGGGATGTTACAAGTTGGTATCAGAGCCTTTGTTTGAAGGATTCAGACATACATTTGGGTGTGTTTGTACTCAAACTAAGGACTTGGTATAAAAATTTTCAAAAGATAATCATTTTTATAAAAAAGGTTTTAAAAAGAGAAAAAGGGGTGATGCTTGCAATCGATCGAGCCCAAGTAAGTGGTTCCCAAAATACCAATACATGTTATTATGTGAGATGATATGATTATGTGATTCGCATGCTAGATTGGAGTTAAGGATCTAGGAGAGATGCCTTTGTATGCTATATGAGCATGTAGATTTGCATGCTAGAACTGATCAGCCAGTGGTAGGATGGCATGTTTAGGTTATGCCTGATTATATGAGCCTTAGAATTGCATGCTAGTACAGATTCCTGACTAGAGGATAGTTTGATTGGAGTATGTTGGTTAGATTTTCCATTGTCTGAATGCTTCTTGATTTGTGCTTTGTGGGACTCTTGTAATGTGAGTTAGCTACTAAGTGAATATGCTAAGTCACATGGGGCACAAACCGAATAATCTCATAGTGATGGACTTGACCCTATTGCACAACTCTCATTTGAGTCTATCCGTTCTAGGGATGAGTCTTTTACTCGAAGGATTATCTGATCTTTGTTGCATGTGACTGTTGGGTTTTCATGTACTATAACATCCTATGGTGCACATACAACCCTAATGCCTTGGATCTAAGTTTTCTCTAATTATGCATGCAAGAGAATCATCCAAAGCATGAAACCTATAACTAGCATACAATTGGAGATATACAACATAAAAACTAGTTGGAAGATTACCTCTTTGTTGTAGCTTGTAGAATTTGGCCTTTAAGAGCGTAGCACCCGAAATGTGATGCCTCCAACAAGTCACAAACACCTTGAACAAGTGGAGGATAACGAGAGAGAGGTTGGGAACATCAAAAAACGGCTAGGTTTTCTCCCTGGAGTACTAGTGACCGATTTTGCAAGCTTAGGGAACCTATTTATAGTTTGGAATATTTAGGGTTTAAACTTGTAAACTTTAATTCACTTGGAATTTTAATCCATCATTAACTCATTAGCCTTATGGACTAACTCTTCATGGACTCTCACAAAGGTTTAGTCCATTTCTAATTAACATGGATCATTTTCCTACACTATAAATATCACTGATTTACATAATCAGTCCATGTATATTTAATTAGTATTTTTTGATCACTAAATTAATTCCAAATTAATTCTTGACCAATACTAATTAAATAATATGATTTCATAATTAATATATTATAATTATAATATATTAATAAATCACAAATAACCTTTTTCTCAAATATCCATCTTGTCAAATTGTCTTGATGAAGGCAACCCGAAATGGACCATGCTGCTCTCGGTTCAAGAACATACCAATTATAGTTATGGGCTTAGACACCTAATCCAACAGTCTCCCACTTGGATAAGTCTAATAACTATAACTGCAAGTACGACTTGAAAAACCAACTAGCAATCATAGCTCTCAAAAGCCGATGTCGAACTTTGACGTGTCCATTAGATAAGGGGTCATATATTCCTCCATTCTACAAGATATCGTATGAACTTAGACATGGAATATAATCATTCTCTCTGTTCATGTGTTGTTTCCTGATTTCTGATTTATGACGACTGACTAACTGAACAAATCAAATCAGTCCAGACTTGGCCAAGCGCTTAGGGTTTCATCATTAAATCATCGAAGGGCCCACAGATATCACATTTATCCCTTTAGGATAAAAGGAACGGATAAACTTTGACTCGTATGCTTTCTCTATTTACTCATCAAATCACACACAATGATATGTTTTATAACACCAAGTTACTGGTGCGTTTTCATATCATCAATGTGCAACTGACTTGTAAACTGCAACTATATGTCTCCGTTTGAAGAATATAAGATATTATCGTCTCACTAATCACTCGTGATAAAATCCATGAGGTGATTCACATGAGCATGAGTTTAATCCAATACTCAAATCTTACTACAGAAGTACTCATGAACACTGCAGCAAACTCGCGCCATGTCTAAACACCATAGACAACGTACAGTTGGATTCAGGACAGTCTTACGTCAATACCTACTTCCAAAGTATGACCGACTGTGGATAGTTTGAATAATCTTATTATTCGGGAAGTCAAAACATGCGAAGTGAAACACAAGAATAATCGAATCAAGTATGGTCTCAAAACTTTTGAATATAAACAAAACTTCCTTTTTAATCACCATATTGATTACACATTATTCATTGTATAATGTTTCGATTAATCAACTTAATACCTGAATTAAAACAATAGTTATCCCATGCTCCAAGCATGCACACTATGTTAATATATGGTCCGTACTTTGTGAAATAGATCAATTGAAAACATTTCAATGATGCTCATTTCACAATTCCAAATCCTTATTACTTAGTGTAAGAATACCTAATTCTTTCCACTATAAGAATGTGTTAGACTCTAAATTATCATGCAATGTATCTTTTGTAATGTCGAGGTACCAAAGTCATAGAGACTTTGCCAACGATATTAAAAAACTTTCCACTGGAGATTGATAACAAAACAATTCCAAGGAAGCGAAGTGTCACATTCAAAGTACATTCCTTTGAACATCCTTCTTGCATTAACGTTTCTACCCAACACATAGATTCTCAATATCTAACTCCCAATATGGTAACATTTCCATATTTTCCATATGATAATTTATTCTTAACAGAATCCTATCTATTCAGAATCATGTCAACATGGTCCATTTATTACTATACTTCCAACTGCCCACAAGTGACCAATCCTTAGCGAACCTTAAATTGTCCTTGACAGTTGTTTAACCACTTTAGTCATATCCGGTTCTAGTCCTTTTACCTCTTAATGCCCTAGGCATTTAGAAAATTAGAACACATGAATATTATAGCATATGTAATTGATCCTATACCCGTAGCATATGGGACACGATTCATAATGTCTTACATAAAGACATGATACTTGACCAGTCTTTTGCTACAATATTTCCATACATAGAATTTCCAATGTTGAAATATTTCAACATGGTATTCATATATATCCATGACTAATTTTGATTAATACGTCAATCTACATTTTTAGATTCAAAATAAAGTATAATTATCCTCTCCATTACTACATTTTCAACCTTTGCAACTTTGCAAATTAGAACTTTGTTTCCTATAAATAGTATTGCTAACTCGCAACACTTACCATAATAATTTTCTTCCCACTAGCACAACAATTAATTTGTTACTAGCATAACATTTATGCTCCCACTAGCTTTGACATGTATCCTTAATTAGCTGGACTTCTAGAAATCAATACTTTATTGACTTTCTTACCAAAGTTCAGATTTCTGATACGAGATGATTTGATAAGCCGGCCTTTATCTAAGCTCATATACCTTTTATTAGAAAGCTCATATGTATGTCTAAACTATTTCAGAACTTACAACAATAAGTTCTGAATGTTCAAACTAGTTGTCATTTCTCACAATTCGAACTATGAAGAGGGATGCAGTAATTATAATCGAATTTGAGAGCTCAATTAACACAATTGCTATCTCCTTAAAATCCACTTAGTGAAAGTGTTTCCTCACAATCATTTTCATGAATTGGAGAGAAACGTTATGACACTTAGATTTTATGGTGTATGTGTTCCTATCCATGTGAATCTGTCATTTCCTACCATTACCATAAGATAAGGTCTCTGAAAAACTCAACCTCATATGGACTGAACTTGTTCAATCTTAATTTCTTGCCACTTGGTAGCACAAGGGCCTAGTATGTCTTCCAAGTTGTTAAGCAGCTCACCTATGCAGACCAATGAACTTTCACTGATCAAGGTCCTTCGCCTTATGCAAAAAATTGACAACTCATAGAACTAACATGCATAGTCAACTTCAACTGGAATGGGCACAGAAACAAGAATATTTTAACACGATAGGTTACAAACCTCAAGTCGTGAGCTAGTAATACAGAATAGGTTCATTCTTGATTTGTTCATGAAACTTTTCAAGATCTTTAAGACTCCTACTGACTTCTTGACATATAACATTCTCTTGTCAAGAAACACTCCTTGAAAAACAAATATTTAAGAGTTAGTGCGGATTCTTATCAAGGAAAAACACTTCATATAATTGGTCTCAGTTGATCTTTGTCTTAAAGACATCACAACTACTAATTCTAAATGTGTTATAAACCTACTTAAGATATGTCACTCAAGGAACAATCTTGGAGTATGACTCTAAGACTTGATCTTGGAACGAAGTATGATTCATCTTCTTGATTTAACCATTTCAACAATTTATGATTCCTCTTCTTAGTCATGCAAGTGCACTAAGGTGCCCTTAGAGGATCAATTATAATATGGTTTTCATAATTATTAAGATGATCATAAAACACGATACTAAAGTACTCTCCGTTCCTTTCAGATTGGAGAAAATTTTATCTTTTTTTGCCTAGTTTGATTCTTCTTATTCGTTCTGCTATACATTGAAACTTTTTCAATGTTTCAGAATTACACTTAATCTTGGAAGCATAACCATATTTACTAAACTTTTAGTAAATCGTAACGAATAGTCTTATCGTTCTTTGCGGTGGACCGGACCAGGGCACAACCAAGTGTACCCGATCCCCTAGTCCTTCACTTGACTTACATATACATGTGAACATGGAATTAGTCTTAATTTCCCAAAGACGAAGGTTCTCATTCATCACACAATCCAAGTCGAATGATTCCAAATTTCTATCCAATTGAAACATGGTGATGAGAATCTTTCCTTATTTGGTAAATTTAGACAACACCACAAATGAAAGAATCAAATCCATATTGTTAAAAATAGATACATACAAACATCAATTTTCACAAATGGCATTGTAAGGAAATATAAAAGAAGATAAAATCAAAATTTTCTTTATTTATAAAATTGAGGAAAAACTTGTCCTTACAATGCAATTACAGATGAAAACTATGCTACTACATATTTCTAAGCAATCTATCATAACTCTTAAGTAGCAGCTCAAAAATCCGATCATCAAACCATGCGATCGAAATCCATCTCTTTGCGATCAGACTCAACTTACTCTTCCTTTAAGCTTCCTTTCTCTTCTTCGATCCTACAAAACATCAAAATGCGATCTTATCACATCATGTATTAATAATATCCAAATAGGAACTTAATAGAGTTAGATAGTGGGCTTACCTGAAGCAGTGTTACATACTATGACTTTACCATCCTTATGATCCTTTCGGTAGATTAAGGCAGCTTCGCAACCAATGCCCTTTCTCTTGGTAATAGAAACAAACAGATTGTTTTGGAATGGCACACAGGACAATCTCAGACTTATCCATTCCCTTTCCCTTAGGAAGATAATTTTTTTTGGACTTCCAATGTTTCTATTGTCAATGTCCATGGAAGTTTGGGAAGTAGATCTTCCAATCAAATTTGCATTACCAGTGCACCAAATCATTTCTGATTCAGCAGCAATTAGCAAATAGGTAAGATCAATAAGGGTCACATCGCGGTCCTTCATATAGTAATCTCTAATGAACTCACTATATGACTTAGGAAGTGATTGAAGAACCAAATCACAACCAACTTCCTTGAGACAACGACTCCTAACATTCCCAGCCTGTCAATATGCAGCTTCATGTCCAAGACGTGAGCACATACAGACTTTCCATCTTAATGTTTTCTTGCTAATAGGGTCTGAGTGACCTTGAACTTTTCAAGTCGGCGAACATGTGGGTCAGGGAGAATAATTAGAGGAGGCGGAGGTAGAGAAGTTCCACTACAGCACGAAGAAGGGATTAATCTTTCACCTCGATCGTCTAGTGGAATATCATCTTTATAAGGAAAGCCTTTTCCAAAAGGATAAGGTAGACCATTGTTGTCAGAACTAGACATCTACAAGGGAGAAATTCAAGTTAGTTGATTTAAGTCCATAATATAACACCCAAAATGAATTATTAAGGCTAGGACCCAACACAATATTCTTCAATTCGGAAAAGGGATGTCGTAATCCACTTGCAAAATATTTGAAGGTAGGGAAATGACGATTTACCAATTTCAACCATGAAAACCGAAAATGAATATTAGGTTTTAAATGAATTGAAATTCCTAGATTCTTTTAAGATTCATTGAACTTTTAATGGCATGTTTAATCTCGATTATGCCCTTCAAGTTTGTGAATGGGATACCGAGGATCACAAACAAGGTGTAAATAACCATGCAAATTAGCTTCATACTCTCGATGTCTTTAATTACCTAATCAATGTGCCAGTTAACCACACAAGCTCCATTGATCAATGATAATTTACGAGAAACCCAATGCCATCCTTCATTAATCCACATTAGTGTGCCGGTTAACCACACATGCTCCACTAACTAACCAGTAAGATGCAATGTGCAATTTCATGGGTTAGCATCAAATTCACATTTTTCATAAAGTAACTAAGATTGGGAGTTTATAAAATGTTTAGTTACTTTGTATTTCATTATACTTTTAATGAGGATTTAAGTGTCCTATCAATCCCGTTCAGCTAATGACTCTCCACATGTCAAGGGTGCGTTGGGTAAGAATGGATACCTAATGGCGTTCATTTTACAGGCCGCTTTCTTAAGCACCCCTTATAGACCAGCTTCGTGAAATAGGCCTACTAACGGTAAGACTGAATTTTTATTTTTTTTAACTTATACATATATAATATATTAGACTTTTAATGTTATATAGTATAAGGGTGTATTTTATACATTTAAAATACTAGGTGGTTTAATCTATTAATTAAACTAGACCTTTAATTTAATTAAACTCAAACCATATAATTATGGATTTATTAATACTCTTTTAATTAATCTTTTAATTAATTATCAACAAGGCCATAATTAAACTTTTAAGTCTAAATTTAAGTTATGAAGCCAAAAGGTTTAGAATTTAATATTTCACAATTAAAACTTTTAATTAAATTTTAAATTCCAAAACTTGAGGGCAAGTTTTGTAACTCTTCAAATCCTCTTGAGTTTTAGAATTTATGTTACATAAATGAGACTTTCCAAGTTCCATAACTTGAGGGCAAGTTATGAAACTTTTTCAAAGCCATTTAGATCAAATTTTGTAACTCTCTTTCAAGACTCTTGGCTTCCATAACTTAAAGAGTTAATTTGTTTTGTGAATGAGACTTCACATATTCCATAACTTGAGGACAAGTTATGAACCTCTTCAAGACTATTTAGATCAAACTTTAAACTAATAAAATAATCATATCATTTTTTCTTTTACTAAATTGACCTAATTCAACTCTCTTATAGCAAAATGATTCAAATTTTACAAATAATTAGTTTTTCATAAAATCAAGTAATTATCTTAAAATTTGGCAACCATCATGTTATTGGATGGGGATAATCATTACCATATCAGTAAAATCAAAATTTATGAGCCAAAACAGTTTGTGGTAATGATCCTAATCCAAAATAGGCCAAAAAACCCTAAAAGCTGCAAACTGATGATTCAACTCGTCGAGTCGAATACTGGACTCATCGAGTTCATCACCAAATGACCCAACTTGTCGAGTCCACTCATAGGACTCATCGAGTCCACTGATCAGACAACAATTTTCCAGTTTTTTTTCAACTTTGAACAATTAACTAATGCGTCAATATAATAGAAAACACCCGTGTCTCTGATACCAATATTGGGTTTTTATGTACTATAATATCCTATGGTGCACATACAAGACTAATGCATTGGATCTAAATTTTATCTAATTATACATGCAACAAAATCATCGAAAACATGAAACCTATAACTAGCATACAATTGGAGATATACAACATAAAAACTAGTTGGAAGATTACCTCTTTGTTGTAGCTTGTAGAATTTGGCCTTTAAGAGCGTAGCACCCCAAATGTGATGCCTCAAACAAGTCACAAACACCTTGAACAAGTGGAGGATAACGAGAGAGAGGTTGGGAGCATCAAAAAACGGCTAGGTTTTCTCCCTGGAGTACTAGTGACCGATTTTGCAAGCTTAGGGACCCTATTTATAGTTTGGAATCTTTAGGGTTTAAACTTGTAAACTTTAATTCACTTGGTATTTTAATCCATTAACTCATTAGCCTTATGGACTAACTCTTCATGGACTCTCACAAAGGTTTAGTCCATTTCTAATTAACATGGATCATTAGCCCACACTATAAATATCACTAATTTACATAATCAGTCCATGTATATTTAATTAGTCTATTTTGATCACTAAATTAATTCCAAGTTAATTCTTGACCAATACTAATTAAATAATATGATTTCAAAATTAATATATTATACTTATAATATATTAATAAATCACAAATAACCTCTTTCTCAAATATCCATCCTGTCAAATTGTCCTGATGAAGGCAACCCGAAATGGACCATACTGCTCTCGGGTTAAGTACATACCAATTATCGTTATGTGCTTAGACACCTAATCCAATAGTGACTGTATTCATGAGGTGGCTAGTTGAAGTTATTGGGAATCCTTCAGCCTTTGAGGTTTGGACGGGTTCGAGAACCTAGGAAAGCCTAGGATATGCTGTAGTGGGTTGGTAGTATAGTTCAGTGAGTACTGGCATAATGGTTGAGGAAGTGACTTAGAGGATTCAAAAGGATTTCTGAGGAAAGTATGGATAGGTGTGGAAGATAGTATTGGGCCCGTACTACTGAAAGCACAGGATCCATACTCGAATCAGTAAGAGTCTTAGAAAGTATGAGAAGCTTCAGGGAGGAGGATCTCTGAGTATGTTTTGATCATTGGTTTTATGGTCTTTCAGTTTGGGGATGAGCTCTCATGGAGATGGTTCAGGTTCGGGTTATGGCTCAGGTGCAGATGTTGAGCTGATTAGCGAGCAGTTTCGAAAGTTCATTTCATCAGAGATATCTCATTGTGTTTCATAGATAGTGGATGAGCGCTTGGGCACATTTCATACGGAGGTTATGGATATCATTGGAGATCGCACATTGACATTCCGGGAGTTCCGCGCTTATGGAGCTCCTGCGTTTCATGGGGAGAGGGATCCCATTATCAATAGGAGGTGGTTAGCAGATATGGCTAATGCATTCAGGACGAGTTTCTACCCCGAGGAGGCGAAGGTCAGATATGCTTCATGCCTATTGAAGGATCGGGCACCTGATTAGTGGGAAGAGGTCGGTAGTGAGTTGGGTGATGATGCGGTCGATGCTATGTCGTGGGATGATTCTCGACCAGATTCCGAGCTGGGTTTGCACCAGCGATTGAGGTGCAGCAGTTGGCGCAAGATTTCTTGGATCTCCGCCAAACTACAGAGACTGTGGCAGAGATCACTACCAAGTTTCGGGAGAGGGTGTTGTTGGTATCGCAGTATGTATCCGATAAGGAAATGAAGAAAGTAAGGTATCACGACATGCTGCGAGATAACATCAGGAAGTTCGTAAGTGTCACACCCCCAAACCAGAATGGCGGAAACATTCGGGGGTGGATGACTTCACGTAGTATCATAACAATTGAATATTGTAAAGAAAGTAACACAACCATCATATATATAATAAAAACGTATATTGTTGCGTTATACATATTTGCAAAAGAATATTACAATATGATGATATAAATGTTTAATAATAAACGTCCTTAGCGTTCCTTCTTCAAAAGCTGGTGGTTACCTATATTACTGATTCCCTGAGAAATACAAGTGGTTTCGAAAAAGTGTCAACAATTAAGTTGGTGAGTTCATAAGTGTTTTGTATTGAAAAGTATGTCCTTTTGGTAGAAAATCGATGAACGTGGTTTTCAGAGAATGTGACAACCCGAAATTTCCATTCTGAACAAACCATTTGAAGCCAATAGAAGTAGAACAGTTACAGTGGAAACTCAGATTTCGAGTATAAGTTTGACAGTTTTCAGGATTTTACACTTAAGGAGATATTAGGAGAGTGGATGCACTAAGGGTTTTGTGCAACACTATTATTCCAATACTCTAGGACATTAGAATTCGTTTCAGGAATAAAAGTATTTTCTGCCAAAAATATTTCAGGACTATAAATAGAATTCTGAACCAAATTGGTTCATTAGTTGAATTCCATTTAGGGAAAAGTCAATATTCTCTCTCACGGATCTTTGGGTTTTTATCCCATATTGTGAGTAACTCTTTCTAGTAGTGTTAGAAAGCTTTAAATGTGTTCATAACATAGATTACATAGCTAAATCATTCGATTTAGGAGTTTACCCCCCAAGGTGTTCTTGGGCGGTAAACTCCCGAAACCAAGCCTAGATTGTCCCCCGTGATATACTACTGTCTTGGACTTGTATAGGAGTGTATTAGGGACATGAAATCAACCAAGAATCACCCAAGTTTGGGAGTTCACGGCCCAAGAGTATCTTAGGCCTTAAACTCCAAAAAGCATACTCAAAATGGTGATTTTAAGGCACCTAAGGCTTAGACTTGATTTTAGACATGTACCCTAAATTGTTTAAAGCCTATAAAACATAAGGAATCACAAGTATTAAGGAGTTTACGGCCAAGTAAAGTTCTTGGGCCGTAAACCCCTATAAAGGTGTCAAATGACACCCTAACTCCTTCCTTATGCCTAGAACCCAACATAGATCATAACCTTGAAATGTTAGAGACTTGAAAACACCATAAAAACCCTCCCAAGGGATTTTACGGCCGTAAACTCCATGGGAATATGGTCCCAGGGCCGTTAACTCCTTAAAGGAGTTAATAGGAAGCCCAAACACTTGATTTAGCCTTGAAACAATTCACCACTAGAGTTGTAGTAATTCTAAGCTTCATTTAGTGACCCTAAGGAGAGTTTACGGCCAGGAGTTTACTCCCCTGGGCCGTAAACTCCAAAACATATGGTCATTAGACCTTAAACTCCCATTAGAGGCCTTGCACTCCTTTGTTGCAACCCATTAGCCTCCTAGCACTTGACCAAAAGTGTTTTCCTCGCGTTAAAATGTTTATACTTGTATAATTAGTATTTAAATCACTAATTATTTATATACATATGTATTCATATGTAATTAGGATCATTGTGTGTGTCTAAAGTCTTCACTTGACACCAAGCACTTGCCCGATCCTTCCTTACGATAACTGTGACATCCCCAAAATCACGGCCAGAAAAGACCGGTTTGTTTATGCTTTGTTTAAAAATCAGAGTTACATTTTAAATGAAAGTGTTGCGGAATTTGTCCCAAAACAAAAATATGATAAAGATTTATCAAAAGCATTCCCATAGAAATGTATTTCATTAAAAGACTCGGGATGTCATGTTCGTACAGATCAAAAGCATAAACAGTACAATATAAGCCTTACTACATTATTTCATATCTACAGGCCTATATCCGTAATCCCTCGTCCAAAACATCACACCTATGCTCATGCGCCATTACCTGTAATACATAAAACTGAATGGGTCAGGCTTGGGAGCCTGGTGAGCACATAGGGTTTTCAACCCACAATAAATAAGTTTATTAATTTCATCGATCAATAATAACCCGATTACCCGTTCCTGTTATCCTCACTTTACGTCCCTAAACACCTATCATAAGGGACCTAGCCTAAGGATCATCATCGGGACGGACACTACTGCTAAGGGGATTCCTCAGCAATAAATGTCCTAAAGGCAACCATGTGGGGGATGGAGTACACCGGTGAACACATCGTTCACAAACACCTACAGGTTGCGAGCCTGCTAGTGTTCCACTGGACTGTCTAGAAGAGTCCGTGGTCGTCATCCATACTCCGCTAGATGACAGAATCAACAACATCAACATCGAGGCCTCTCATCATTTTATCACACATCAGCTATTACATCTACCCATGTTTTACCCCAACATTTTCGTAGATATAAAATACATATACAGTTTAAATCATTGAAAACATGTATAACAACGTTCATCTTAGCATAGATAGCAAGTATTCAGATAATATGCACACATAGCACGTAATTTATATAAAATACTTCATATCTATGTGTAAGTTGAAAGTAACTATGCACTCACTTGTTAAGGTGATGATTCCAAAATCGGGCAGCGCTTGCTTCTAACGATTCTATTTTCCTTCGACGAAACCTAGCATTATTATCGCTAAATTTTAGTCTAATATTTACCGTGACCAACTATTAGTCTTAGTATTATTATTATTATATAAGCGTTAAACAATATTTTCCAACCACTATGTACAGACAGGGGCCAGACATAAAACACCGGAGGGCAGGACCATTTTGGCATATAGCACTTCTGAAATCCAACAACCCTATGCGGCCCTTTAAACCAGATTCCCCGTACCGCGAGTAGTTAAAAAAAATATTATAACGACACTTATATAAGTTATAATAATAGCTCAAATATTTATTATAAGTTCATAATAACAATACTAATTTTAAATATAAGCTATATTAAAATAAGGTAAGCATAAGTTACTTACAAGGGGGTTTTAGCTAGGAGTCGGGCTCTGCAGGGGCAGAACTTCGTCGCTGAATCTTTCTAAGAAAGATTCGTGTAGCGCTTCAGCGCTCACCTTACTATACTAAGCTACAGAAAGAGAAGTCGAATCACGAGGGACCGAAATGCTCGGGGGATAAGGAGAGAAAGACTCTTGAATCAAGAGAATGGTGCAAGAAATATGAGAGCCCAAGGCTCTTATTTATACTAATTGAATTTTCAAAAACTACCCTCCATAATTACTTAATGACCTTTTAGTTATATAAACAACTAAACACCCCTCTATAATACTATTATAAATGGATTTAATGATATTTGTACTAAACTAATGTCGAAAGAACTCAACATTAGTCTTATAATGACCGCATCGTCGATACCTTTCTAATGATATATACATATGTATATATATGTGTACGTATACATGATTTATACTTTATTTTAATACGTAAATATGCTATTATAATTTGTAACTCGTTCATACGAACTCCGTTTTTGACGTTCTTTATATCCACGCGTAGGTGAAGGCGTACTCTACAACTTTCGTTTAGACTCTGTCGGCTAATTTTGACTTTATTTTTAAAGTTATATTTTTAACAAGCCAGGGACAGGATTGGTCTGTTTAAAATCTCATAACTTCTTCATACGAAGTCAGATTTGAGCGTTCTTTTTATCGATGTTCTTAGTTTAACATATTCTACGACTTTCGTTTAGATCACTAAGGCTAAATCTCGCTCTATCGTAAATTCACTATTCACGCTTCCCGGTATCGTGCCGGTTCTGTCGTGAAACTTCGACGGGTCATAACTTCTTCGTTATAACTCGGATTTCGGCGTTCCTTATATGGACGGAAACCTTGAGACATATTCTACAACTTTATGTAGAGATATCGGGATTATCTCACACTTTAATTTTGACGCTCATTTTTATTCTTTATTAATTATACATTTATAATTAAATAATAAACACATATAATTCACATAATACTCAAATATTTCATCTTTATTACTTCAAAAGAGTTACAAGAGTTCACCTAGACTATTACATTGACAAAAATGCTTAGCCCTAAAACCCGGGCGTTACAATTCTCTCCCCCTTAGGATGATTCCGTCCCGGAATCATGCATCAGCAAACAGATGTGGATAGCGACTCATCATGTCATCCTCTGTTTCCCAAGTGAGATTCGGCCCATTCGAATGTTTCCATCGGACTAGCACCAAGTCGACCATCTTGCGTCGTAACTTCTTAGTCTTATGGTCAACAATTGCCTCAGGCTCTTCGATCAGCCTTTTATTCTCATCCATCCTTAACTCTGAGATTGGAATTATGTCGGGAACATCTCCCGTGAATTTCCTCAAATAACACACATGGAAGGTGTTATGAATACCATTGAGTTCTTCGGGCAATTCCAACTTGTAAGCTTGGTTCCCTATCTTCTGAAGAACTTTGAATGGTCCAATAAACCTTGGACTCAACTTTCCTCGTTTCCCGAATCTTATAAGTCCCTTCCACGGTGAGACTTTAAGCAAAACGGAATCCCCATCTTCGAAGGTTATCGGTCGTCTTTTCTTGTCAGCATAGCTCTTCTGACGATCCTGGGCTGCTAACATTCTTTCCCTAATCACCTTCAACTTCTCAGCAGTCTCATGGACTATCTCGGGCCCATAAACTGCTTCTCTCCGGCTTCAAGCCAACAAGACGGCGTACGACACTTCTGCCCATACAAGGCTTGATAAGGAGCCATCTTGATGCTCGAGTGAAAACTATTGTTGTAGGAAAATTCTACCAGAGGTAAGTGCTCGTCCCAATTCCCTTGGAATTCGAGGGTACATGCTCTCAGCATATCTTCCAGCGTCTAAATCGTTCTTTCGCTCTGACCATCAGTTTGCGGATGATAAGGAGTACTCAAACACAACTTTGTACCTAACTCCTCTTGTAGACTCCTCCAAAACCTTGACGTGAAACGACTATCACGATCTGATATAATCGTAAGAGGGACACCGTGAAGTCTTACAATTTCCTTCACGTAAGCATTTGCGAGCTTATCCATAGACCACTTCTCGTTGGCTGCTATGAAGTGTGCACTCTTGGTGAAACGATCCACGACTACCCAAATCATGTCGTGACCGTTCTTCGTCCTGGGCAGTTTAGTCACAAAATCCATGGTGATGTCTTCCCATTTACCCATGGGTACAGGTAAAGGTTCTAAACTCCCATACGGTTTCTGATGTTGTGCCTTAACCCTCGCACATGTTACGCACTCGGCCACATACTTCGCAACATCGAGCTTCATCGTCGGCCACCAGTAGTAGGGTTTTAGGTCCCTATACATTTTAGTGCTACCGGGATGAATCGAGTACATGGTCTTGTGTGCTTCTTCCATCAGAAGATCTCTTATTCCTCCCGTCTTAGGTACCCAAATTCGATCTTGGAATACCTTCAGTCCACGACTGTTTGTACCGAACACTAACGTTCTTCCCAAACGTTCTTCCTTTCGGTCATTTTTCTCTAAAGCTTCTTCTTGAGCTTTCCTGATACTTTCGACAATCGTCGAGACGACTTCAATTCTTAACGCCCTTGGCCTTTTCCTTTCCAGATTGACTTTCCGACTGAGAGCATCAGCAACAATATTTGCTTTACCTGGGTGGTAAAGTATCTCACAGTCGTAGTCCTTGAGAAGTTCTAGCCAGCGTCGTTGCCTCATGTTCAACTCCTTCTGATTAAAGAGATACTGGAGACTCTTATGATCAGTGAAGAGTTTGCACTTCGTGCCGTAGAGGTAATGCCTCCATATCTTTAAGGCAAAAACTACCGCTGCCAACTCCAGATCATGAGTGGGGTAGTTCTTTTCGTGCTCTTTCAATTGTCGAGATGCATATGCTATCACCTTTTCTCTTTGGGTCAGAACACAACCCAACCCGACTCCAGAAGCATCACTATAAACCGCGAAATCTTCGACTCCATCGGGTAGAGAAAGTATCGGTGCTTCACATAACTTCTTCTTTAGTTTCTCGAATGCCTCATCGTGTTTCTCACTCCACGTATATGTAGCTCCTTTATGAGTCAAAGCTGTTAATGGAGCAGCTATCGAAGAAAAGCCTTGGATAAATCGTCGATAATATCCGGCTAATCCTAGAAAGCTTCGAATTTCCGTGGGACTTTTCGGACGTTCCCACTTCATCACAACCTCGATCTTTGCGGGGTCAACCATTATTCCCTCCTGGTTAACAACATGACCCAAGAATTGGACTTCCCGTATCCAAAAGTCGCATTTGGAAAACTTTGCAAAAAGCTTCTCCTTCTTCAACACTTCTAATACTTCCCGTAGATGCTTACCATGCTCCTCTTGGCTTTTCGAGTAGATGAGAATGTCGTCGATGAACACTATCACGGATTTATCGAGGAATGGTTTACAAACCCTATTCATCAAATCCATGAATGCTGCGGGAGCATTGGTTAGCCCGAATGACATAACCAAGAACTCGTAGTGTCCATATCTCGTTCTGAATGCAGTCTTCTCAATATCCTGCTTTCTCACCTTTAGCTGATGATATCCTGACCTAAGATCGATCTTTGAGAAGTAGCTCGAACCTTGCAGCTGATCGAATAGGTCATCAATCCTCGGCAATGGATACTTGTTCTTCACCGTTGCCTTATTCAGCTCTCGGTAGTCTATACACATTCTCATACTTCCGTCTTTCTTCTTCACGAATAACACCGGAGCTCCCCAGGGTGATGAACTAGGTCGAATAAAACCGTTGTCCAACAGCTCCTGAAGTTGCGTCATGAGCTCCTTCATCTCCGTCGGTGCTAATCGGTAAGGTGCCTTTGCTATCGGTGTTGTTCCTGGTAACAAGTCTATACGAAACTCCACTTGTCTATCAGGTGGTAATCCGGGAAGATCTTCGGGAAAGACTTCCGGATAATCGCACACAACCGGTATATTCTGCACCTCTTTCTTCTCCTTCTTGGCATCGATTACGAATGCCAAGTATGATGCACATCCCTTTGACAAACATTTCCTGGCTTTCATCAGGGAGATGATTCCAGAATTCACTCTGCGTTTGTCCCCGTACACCATAAATGATTCCTTTCCGGGTGGGTTCACCTTTACTATCTTCTTTCGGCATTGAATCTCAGCATCGTTAGCGCTAAGCCAATCCATACCCAAAACAATGTCAAAACCGTTTAACTCTATGGGTAATAGCTCTTCGTGGAATTCGTTTCCGTTTAGGTCAATGACGATGTTCCTAATACGATTACTAACAGGTACGAATTTGCCACTGGCAACTTCTACAATCAGGGCATTATCTAGTTTTTCTACAGGCAATGCTAATTTCCCACCAAATTTATGTGATACAAAGGAGTAGTTGGCTCCGGAATCAAATAGTATATTTGCAGGCAAACCATTTACAAGAAAGGTACCTGAAGCGACGTCTGCTGCCTCCTTTGCAGCCTCGAGCGTCATCTGGAAGGCTCTTGCCTTCGGCTTCGGTGGTATGTTGGGTCTTCCCGTCTCCTTCTTCTTCGGGCAATCCCTTGAAATGTGCCCCTCCTCGTTGCACTCATAACAGACCTTCTTAGTGAACGTGCATTCATTGGCATAGTGCCCAGGCTTTCCGCATTTGTAACAAGTGACCCCTCCATCACACATCCCAGAGTGCTTTTTCTTGCACTTGTCACACCACTTCGCTTCTGATCCTCCTCCTCTCGAACCAAACTTCGAGAATCTACCCTTCTTACCGGACCTTGAGGATCCGTCAAATTTCCTTTTCTCGCCAACCTCGACTTTGCTGGCAGCTCTTCCCTTAATCATATCCTCCACAGACTTGGCAGCCCAGATAGCTGCCTCCAAAGTAGGTGCCTGACGCACTGGCACCGCGTACTCCCATGGTAATCCCTTTGTGTACTTATCAATTTTCGTCAGCTCATCCGGAACAAGACGCAAGGCAAATTCCATCTTTTCTGTGAAGTTGTTCGTGTATTCATCGATTGACATGCTCCCCTTCTTTAGGGTTAGAAACTGGTTCTCTAGCTCGAGTAGGTTTTGAGCTGAGCAGTACTTTCGTTTGAATTGTACCAGAAATTCTGCCCATGTCAGTTCCAGGGGTTTGTTGGGGCTTAAAGTCTTCACCAAAGTATTCCACCAACGTACAGCGCCTCCTCGAAACTGACGCACTGCAAACGTGGTCTGTAGTTTCGCATGTCATGAAAGCTAACTCCATCTCCGAGATCCAATCCATGACTCCGATTGGATCTTCCTTTCCCGTGAAAGTCGATGGCTTGCAAGTCTGAAAATCCTTGTACTTGCATCCATTTCTCTCGAATCCGTCATCTTGGTTATTTTCTTGAACTATTGGTTGGTTGACTTGACCAACAGTTCCACTGTAGTCTCCTTCCTCAGTCTGCCCTTCGTTCAACTCGGGCTGTTCGATTTGAATAGTGCCTTCCTCTCGATTTTGCTGGAGCAAACGTCTAGTTTCCTCCATTTGACGATCCAACATAGCCTGGATCATCGCTTGCACTCCGGCCATCGTGACTGGTTCAGGTGCAACTTCTTCTACAACAGATATTTGTTGAACCACTGGGGGTTGGTTCCTATCTCCATTCGCGTTCACGTTTCCGCTACGGGTCCTTGCCATCTTGATCTATACACCGAATAAGGTGAATTTAGATCTTTATTTAGGATAGACGTTTAAATCGTCCTTATCACTCCGAAACGTTTACATGCTAGTTCTAATATCGTAGTCGTACGTTTAGAATTCTAAACACATAAGGTTTCCAGATCCGGTCGGCAACAGACCATAGATCCGAACAATTAACAGCATATTATGCACAAAGCATTTAGCACATAAAAGCATTTTAGGCACAATTCCTAAAATAAGCTAGTGCTCACACCTCACAATCATCGCTTAGCATTCTAAGTTTAAGTCTAGAAATCCTACAAATTCCTAGTTCGCTTAAACTAATGCTCTGATACCAACTGTGACATCCCCAAAATCACGGCCAGAAAAGACCGGTTTGTTTATGCTTTGTTTAAAAATCAGAGTTACATTTTAAATGAAAGTGTTGCGGAATTTGTCCCAAAACAAAAATATGATAAAGATTTATCAAAAGCATTTCCATAGAAATGTATTTCATTAAAAGACTCGGGATGTCATGTTCGTACAGATCAAAAGCATAAACAGTACAATATAAGCCTTACTACATTATTTCATATCTACAGGCCTATATCCGTAATCCCTCGTCCAAAACATCACACCTATGCTCATGCGCCACTACCTGTAATACATAAAACTGAGTGGGTCAGGCTTGGGAGCCTGGTGAGCACATAGGGTTTTCAACCCACAATAAATAAGTTTATTAATTTCATCGATCAACAATAACCCGATTACCCGTTCCTGTTATCCTCACTTTACGTCCCTAAACACCTATTATAAGGGACCTAGCCTAAGGATCATCATCGGGACGGACACTACTGCTAAGGGGATTCCTCAGCAATAAATGTCCTAAAGGCAACCATGTGGGGGATGGAGTACACCGGTGAACACATCGTTCACAAACACCTACAGGTTGCGAGCCTGCTAGTGTTCCACTGGACTGTCTAGAAGAGTCCGTGGTCGTCATCCATACTCCGCTAGATGACAGAATCAACAACATCAACATCGAGGCCTCTCATCATTTTATCACACATCAGCTATTACATCTACCCATGTTTTACCCCAACATTTTCGTAGATATAAAATACATATACAGTTTAAATCATTGAAAACATGTATAACAACGTTCATCTTAGCATAGATAGCAAGTATTCAGATAATATGCACACATAGCACGTAATTTATATAAAATACTTCATATCTATGTGTAAGTTGAAAGTAACTATGCACTCACTTGTTAAGGTGATGATTCCAAAATCGGGCAGCGCTTGCTTCTAACGATTCTATTTTCCTTCGACGAAACCTAGCATTATTATCGCTAAATTTTAGTCTAATATTTACCGTGACCAACTATTAGTCTTAGTATTATTATTATTATATAAGCGTTAAACAATATTTTCCAACCACTATGTACAGACAGGGGCCAGACATAAAACACCGGAGGGCAGGACCATTTTGGCATATAGCACTTCTGAAATCCAACAACCCTATGCGGCCCTTTAAACCAGATTCCCCGTACCGCGAGTAGTTAAAAAAAATATTATAACGACACTTATATAAGTTATAATAATAGCTCAAATATTTATTATAAGTTCATAATAACAATACTAAATTTAAATATAAGCTATATTAAAATAAGGTAAGCATAAGTTACTTACAAGGGGGTTTTAGCTAGGAGTCGGGCTCTGCAGGGGCAGAACTTCGTCGCTGAATCTTTCTAAGAAAGATTCGTGCAGCGCTTCAGCGCTCACCTTACTATACTAAGCTACAGAAAGAGAAGTCGAATCACGAGGGACCGAAATGCTCGGGGGATAAGGAGAGAAAGACTCTTGAATCAAGAGAATGGTGCAAGAAATATGAGAGCCCAAGGCTCTTATTTATACTAATTGAATTTTCAAAAACTACCCTCCATAATTACTTAATGACCTTTTAGTTATATAAACAACTAAACACCCCTCTATAATACTATTATAAATGAATTTAATGATATTTGTACTAAACTAATGTCGAAAGAACTCAACATTAGTCTTATAATGACCGCATCGTCGATACCTTTCTAATGATATATACATATGTATATATATGTGTACGTATACATGATTTATACTTTATTTTAATACGTAAATATGCTATTATAATTTGTAACTCGTTCATACGAACTCCGTTTTTGACGTTCTTTATATCCACGCGTAGGTGAAGGCGTACTCTACAACTTTCGTTTAGACTCTGTCGGCTAATTTTGACTTTATTTTTAAAGTTATATTTTTAACAAGCCGGGACAAGATTGGTCTGTTTAAAATCTCATAACTTCTTCATACGAAGTCAGATTTGAGCGTTCTTTTTATCGATGTTCTTAGTTTAACATATTCTACGACTTTCGTTTAGATCACTAAGGCTAAATCTCGCTCTATCGTAAATTCACTATTCACGCTTCCCGGTATCGTGCCGGTTCTGTCGTGAAACTTCGACGGGTCATAACTTCTTCGTTATAACTCGGATTTCGGCGTTCCTTATATGGACGGAAACCTTGAGACATATTCTACAACTTTATGTAGAGATATCGGGATTATCTCACACTTTAATTTTGACGCTCATTTTTATTCTTTATTAATTATACATTTATAATTAAATAATAAACACATATAATTCACATAATACTCAAATATTTCATCTTTATTACTTCAAAAGAGTTACAAGAGTTGACCTAGACTATTACATTGACAAAAATGCTTAGCCCTAAAACCCGGGCGTTACAATAACAGTCCGTTCAATTCCAGTCACTTACTGCAGGTGAGTTCATACCCCTTAAATAATGTTTTAAACTATTTTTAAATGTTTTATGGGGGGGGGGATACAAGTAGAATTATGCTAGTTATTATATCAATCACATGTGATTAATAAGTAGAATTACGCTAGTTATTATATCAATCACATGTGATTAATATGCAGCATTCAAATGATTTACTACACATTAGCCGTTTTACCAAACAGTTTCCTTCAAATGATTTTTATAAACATTTTATATGTTTTAAACTCTTTATTACACTGTACATTTTACTCTGTATATCACATTTCAAACTTATTTACAATTGTGTTTCAAACAAATGTTTCCTTATACTTAAACTGTTTTATCAAACCTATGCCTTCAAATGATTTTTATAAACATTTTATATGTTTTAAACTCTTTATTACATTGTACATTTTACTCTGTATATCACATTTCAAACTTATTTACAATTGTGTTTCAAACAAATGTTTCCTTATACTTAAACTGTTTTATCAAACCTATGCGATCTTTTTAAGTACGTTTACAGTTTAACGAACTCTACAACTTTTGTTTATATACTTAAGGCTAAAATGCATTTTATTGTAATTTCACTTTTTACGTTAAATAATGTTTTAACGGTGTGCCGTAAATATTCGAGTGGTTATAATTTCTTCAATATAACTTGGTTTCGAATGTTCTTTATGTTTTTTGGAAACCTTGGCACGATATCTAATATTTGATGCATCCCAATTTAGATATTTGAAGACTTTATTTTTGAGGTTAATTTCGTTGATTCCAAATAGTTTTTGTTGTATTTGACTTTTGAGTGTTACATCGCTTTTGGAAAATATAGGGTTGTCACAATAAGTATCTCAGGGTGCGAGACCCTAAATGACATGATCTCTAGAGCCCGAGAACGGGAGATTGATTTGGAGCACATTGAAAAGAGGAGGGCAGATCAGGTGCATACTTTGGAGGGTCCCGGGAAGAGACCCAAGACTTCCGACCAACATTCGAGAGGCCAGCAGGACCAGAGTCAGTGCAGCACGTGCGGTAAACTGCACAAGGGATTCTGTTGTTCCAGGGGTATGAGTTTCTACAAGTGTGACAATGTTGGTCACGTCAGCAAGGATTTCCCTCAGGGGGCGGGCCCATTATGTTTCCACCACGATCAGGTGAGCCACAAGAAGGTCGAATGCCCGACGATGAAGGGAGGAGCAGGGAGTACGTCTGTCCCGGCTACCTTGAGGATTATTGATGGACGAGAGAGTAGGGCTTTGCGCTGACAAATGAGGAAGATTCAGATTTTAGCAGGCTGTGTGGCAGGTATGTATACCTTTTACCCTGTTCAGTGCTATTGGTACTTAGAGATTTTATTTCCTTGCATTGGTTGAGAACAGTATACCTATGGGTTTATCCCTCTACTTGTATTTGGATTATATTTTCAAGAAATGTCATATGCCAATTGCATACCGGGAATTGTTAGTAGTTAGTGTAAGGTCATTTTCCTTTTTTCTGGTTCGGAAGTGTTAAGTATTATTATGGTTACTGTCAAGGTCGGTTCCGGGGCATTACGTGACGGTCTGCGGTCAGGGTTCAGCAGGGCAGTTATTCACCATCGTTAGGATACAATGGTTTTAGTCTTTGTGCTTGGGATGACTTTTGGAACCGTCAAGGGAAGCGGTTTATCACTGAAGAAGCCGACCCTAAGCATCGACTAGTTGACAGGAGATCCCAAGATCTAGGTTCAATGGGATAACCTACTTACATATAACACATATGGATCACTATGGGGGTCAACCCCAACCCATTCCTATAAACAAATAGTGATGCAGATTAAGCTTATAATAGTTGATGATAAGTTGAAAATTATCAAGTTTTAGCTTTTAATGGTTAGGATATAATCACATATGTGAGAGAGAAGTAGGGTCTTTTCAAAGGGAACTGAATGTGCAAGTTCCTAAGAGCTCTTACAGAACCAGGCAAGTGTCCATGACCATAACGGACACATCAATGAGAATCTAACTAGGTCAGGGGGAATCATGTGACATATGTATTGATTATTTACACAAATGGAGGAACAATTTAATGACATCGAGTCTAATGATCTACCAGTAAAATAAATATGTATCTTAAAGGAAGGTTCAAAAGGTAACATCTACGTATCCTATGCATGGTTCAACTGTTGGATTTTACCTAAGCAGCTTGAAATTGTTCAAGTAATTTTCATTCATGTGGGGGATCATTGGAAAAATAGTTTTACTAATTTCCAAAAATGGGGTTCACTGAATTTGAGTGCGAGCACACATCTTGTGAGTACGAGTGCACCACCGATCGACCAGAAAAGTTCAAGGACTTTTTTTGCAATTTTTTTTTCAAGTTTAATAGTTATAAAATGAATTAAGAGTCATTAATTGTAGATTTATTGCACCTATGTGACTGACTTAGGAACACCGAATGAAACGAATTAACTCTCTTCATCTCCTACGCTTCAGCTTTGTTTTTCAGTTGTTGCTGCAACCAATGTATTTTTCGGGCCAAGTGAGGGTTCGGGTGACCTAGAAGAGTCATTTTCTGCTATTGTATCCTGAAAAAAAAAAAAAAACACTCATATAGCGCGAATTTGTTTTAAGGAAACTATATTAAACACAATCCTCGGGCAAATTTCTTTCTGTTTGCTCATTTGTGTAGTTTTGAGTGATATTCTCCTTACAAGATTTAGGAGGGTAGGCTTTATACTTGGAATCAAGATATATAAATATAGATTAAATCGGATTTTTTGGTCTCAGTCAAAGTATATATACTGAGAAGATCTAGAAGAATTTCAAGGTGCACGATTCCAAGCATTGAACCATACTAATGCAATATGACATTGTTCTAAACAAGTCTCGATGTCCTTTAACCCCCGAGAAGGAAAAAAACATTTAAAGGGTGTCATATATGCTTCAATAATTAAATACATATTGTATGTCATGATATGTACTAGACGACCTAAGTCACATATGCATTGAATATGACGAGTCATTTTATTAATTATAAAAGTATATAAATATTTTAAAAAATAAATTAAAATGATATAGTCTTTCAATCCACATAAAAGGAATTATGGTTTTAAACATTTGATGCAAATTGAAACTTTTTAAACTTTATTCACCAAAAACAACAAACCAACAAAACCAACAAACCACGTGAACAAATTTGTACTTTACTCGAGTGATGATAATAAGACCGGACTAACAAAATTTGAACATGTGAACTAATAATACAATTTAAAAGGTCATGAACTTTTACAATGATGTTCATGCATATCAAATCCACTTAAAACACCAACAGATTAGTAAGACGCCCTCAAACAATAATCAGAGTAGAACTCTAGCATGTAGAAACATAAATGCTATTTAAAAATATATATATACGGAAGTAAGTAACAGAACACCGATGACCATACATAAATTAATACAACATTTTGAATTCTCAAATCTGACTTGCTTTCGTTTGTTCTTCCTTCTTTGTCATTTCATCTTCTTTGTCTTATTATTAACATAAATATAATAATATATTATGCTTGGACAAATATAGGAGAAAAGGGGTACTATTCATTTGTCACCCTCTCAACTTGACCTCACTCACATCTTTAAATATAAAAGTTGAATCAAGTGTTGAGAGCGGCAGCACTATAGTCATTTATCGTTTAAAGATTATGTTTTTCAAAAGCTTTTTGGTATTATTTTAACTTTTATTTAATTGTTCAGCAGCCTCTTCATTTATAAAAAAAATAAAAATAAAAAAATAAAAAAAAAAGGTTCTATCTAAATTTAAAAAAAAAGAAAAAAAGAAAAGAAAAGTGTTCCGGAAGTACCATAACTTTTTAGCAAATCTTTTCCCTATTCCCATTCTATTTCACACGGCCAGCTTCCGTTTCCCTGTGACTATTCTTTGACCTCTTAAAAATTCAAAGATCAAAAGTTCATATCCTGTCAAACAACCCCTTAAATCGTTTTTTAATAAAACTGGTTAATCAAATATTCTTTTTGCAATATATAAATATCATATAACTATATAAGTATACTATCCTTTGAATGTGATCTGAATGATTGTAAGACATGCAGGTTTTCTATCCAAATATATGATTAAACGCTAAAAGTTGCAAATATTCTTTTATGTGTTCAATCATTAAACCAATCGATTTCATGCAAAATTTAAAACCAAACAAGTACATTATAAAGTGTAAGGCTGTAAGCCGCGAACAAGATGTCAAGATATGAAGATGCCTATGATATTTTTTCACAAGTGACATGAAAATACTTTTTCACTGTTCACTTACTCTCGTACTCAGATGTCTCAAATAATTGTACGGATTTATTTTTTCACGTATAACTCTTGTGATGATGAATGTTTTTCCTCATGTTAGTACCATTGTGTGCAAATATAATTGGATGGTAGGTAAGAATTTTATATGAAAATAGTAATGGTTAGTTACTAAAAAAACAGGTTTCACAAAATATATATTACATGTTACATGTTTGTATCATTATTAGTGTTTTTTTTTCTTTTAAGGGAATTATAAATTTTGTTTTTGTAGAAAAACCACTGGTAATTAGATTTTTATTATTTAAATCATTATTTAACTACTAAAATGGATAAACATAATACAAATACTTGTATAGATATAGTCTAAGACCTTAAAAAAGTCCAAAAGAAGTCACTAACCACAGCAAAAAGGTGTGATGTATATCATGTTGGTTGGAATCTATATTATCAATCACGTGTTATAACGGTTCACGGTGTTTTAGGATCTACGGTTCCAAATATGAAAAAAAACATATATTTGTACAGACTTCAACTATATGTTATTGCTATATTAAAAAAAAACATATATTTGTACAGACTTCAACTATATAGGTGTTTATGCGCAACGCGCGGGCATTCGCCTAGTACTATATTATAAATGAAACATTTTTCCTTTAACCACAACAATTTGAAACTCCCAACTATTTTTTCTTTCACCACATTCATTTGAAACTTTCATGACTTGTCAATTTCTTTCTAATAATCATTATAAGTTGGTTAATAAGGTTAAATAAATATCAAACCTAAAGTGTAATCATAAATAAACTAAATTTCAATATTAAAATAATATCTTTACTTATATACTTATATAGTTATGTCTTTAACTTTTAACATGTTATGCTTAATATATTTGATTTAATATGCTGTTGTATTTAACCATTATCAGTTAAAGCTACAACTTTTGAACAATTTGGATAAAATACTTAAATTGTTAATTTAAAAATAAAATTATATGGTCAACATAAATATAAATTTCACTTTCACTTAAAAAACCCAAAGAATATTTTGTGAATAGTTAAAAGTGATAAATTGTAGTGTTAAATGCAAAAACTAAATTGTAGTCTCAATTTAACTAAAATATTTTCTGAAAATATTTTTATAATCATTAAAAAATTTCAAATATTTAGCTTAATATAACTTACCATAAAACTAGTTAAAAATAACTCTATATAAATGATTATATTGTTACCTTTAAAAACAAAAAACAATGTTTGATGTTTTAAATAATTACAATAATATAAATTAAAAAGCTAAGCAAATAAATTTTAAAACGAATGAAATTATGCAATTTTAATAGTTGTATATATTATCATATAATTCAAAATAATCAATATGTTATATCAACTTAACATATAAATTATTATATCAAATTTAACAACAACGTTATTATTATATTTAAGAAAACATATGTTTGTGAAGATTTCAACTATATATGTGTTTCCACGCAAAGCACGAACATTCGCCTAGTATACTTATAAAGGAAGCATTTTTCCTTTCACCATATTCATTCTAAACTCTTATGATTTTTCAATTTCTTTCTAATAATTATTATAAGTTGGTTAATAAGGTTAAATAAATATCAACCTAAAATGTAATAATATATAAACTAAATTTCAATATTAAGATAATATTTTTACTTCTACTTATAAAGTTATCTTTTAAACTTTTAACATATTATACTTAATTTATTAGTTTTAGTATGTTGTTGTATGTAAATCATTATCATTTTAAAGCTACAACTTTTGAACAATTTGTATAAAATAATTAAACTATTAATTTAAATATAACATTACAGGGCCAACTTAAATATAAATTTTAATTCAACTTAAGCAACCCAAAGAATATTTTATAAATAGTTAAAAGTAATAAATTATAGTGTCTCTCTAATAATGATTATAAGTTGGTTAATAAGGTTAAATAAATATCAAACCTAAACTGTAATCCTAAATACACTAAATTTCAATATAAAAATAATATATTTACTTCTACTTATAAAGTTATGTCTTTAACGTTTAACATATTATACCTAATTTGTTAGATTTAATATGTTGTTTAATGTAAACCATTATCAGTTTAAAGCTACAACTTTTGAACAGTTTAAACAAATTACTTAAATTGTAACCCCAAAAATTCAAGCTAATTTAAAACTTTTAAACATTTCCAAAACCATTAACCATTACAAAACTTGTTTTCAAAATGTATCATATCAGAGTATCCCATTAACAAAATCATAAAAAGTGAGGAGTTGTACGATCACGTCTTTGCCTTGCCACAATCCCCTGATGTACCTGAAACAATAAACTGAAACTGTAATCCCGAAAGCTTAGTGAGTTCCCCCAAAATACCCATACCCACAACAATACACATATAATCATAGACAACATACTATGGGTCCAGTCAACCATCGGGTTGGAATACCCTAGGTCCTCAACCATCCGGTTGGAATGCCAACACACTATGGGTCCAATCATCCTCGGGATGGGATACCCCAGGCCCACAACCAACAGGTTGGAATGCCCACATACTATGAGTCCAATCATCTTCGGGATGGAATACTCACGGCCCACAACCAATAGGTTGGAATGCCCACATACTATGAGTCCAATCATCCTCGGGATGGAATAGTCACGGCCTACAACCGGCAGGTTGGAATGCCCAGGTCTATTGGCTTTCGCATAAAGCAGATAAGCCTCAATCGCCAAATAAACATGTGCACATATAACAGATAATCACATAACATTCTATAGACAACAACTGGTATAATGGATCATACCAGATTGTCATACCCCAACACCGAAACGGCGGAAACGTTCTGGGGTGGATGACGTCGTGTCAAGTATCACAACATATGCAGTATAGTAATCAAAGTACAACAACCATTGCATTAATAGTAATAATTTTACATAGGTTACATGTCATATTGATATCAAAGTAATTACAGAACATAACATAGATGCAGCTCGGTACTAGGCTGTCTTCACAAAAGCTCCCGGGATGTACCTGTCTATCGATGACCTGAGAATACAAGTTATTTTGAAAGCGAGTATCAGCATTTTATAATTCTGGTGAGTCCATAAGTATTTAGTGTCATTTGTATAAATACACATTTTTATTCAAAATAACTTTATGAAAGATAGTAGTTTAGAATCTACGGTGTATTAGCGTCCTTTCCAAAAAATACTATATTTTCTAAATAAAAGCAGTCTTCTACCAAGACCTAACCGATTTATGTTTTAAGGAGTAGTTTTCCCCAAATTACTATCATTACCAAATACAGAATTGACTTTAAAAGATTAATGAGAAAATCCCAAGTGAAAATACTAGGGGAAAATAATATTTATACCTCAGCAGTAACAATGCTGACTAAAATAAGAGAAAACATAAACTCCAGGAGAGTATCGAATGAATGATATGCCTGGCTCAGTCTAACAAAAGGAAGCACAGACTCCAGACAGTATCGAATGAACGATACAGCTAGCAAAGTCTAAAACAAGAAAATACAGACTCCATACAGTATCGAGTGAACGATACAGCTAGCAAACTCTAAAACAAAGGGTGAATGTGAACCCGTATGTAACCATGCTGATCGACAATAGAGTATCCGATGACCTTCCAAGTCACGCGTTGAGGTAGTGGCATTATGTCACCCATGGGCCTTATCGGCGTGGACTGTAGCTAGTAGTCTGGATGTGGGAGTGTCAGTCCCGTATAGATCTATACACATGATGTTCACTCTCCTTCCCAGAGACTCTGGTTACACGGCGTTGGCGCAATGAAGCATCGTAAAGGGAAATAGTGTGTTACATTCTAAAGTAAGAGAGAGAGAGAGAGATAGATAGAGATAGAGATAAAGATAGAGATAGAGATAGAGATAGAGATAGAGATAGAAATAGAGATAGAGATAGAGATAGAGTCTCCTAACTATTCCTATAATAGTTACTAGGGCTCCAGAAACATGAATAATATAAGGATGCCTGTACTACTCAAGGCGATGAATTGGCTGAGAGAGAGAGAGAGAGCTTTTATGTCCATACATGTATACATGATATATAACTAATGTTTAAACGACCTTCGGACGGATAACCAAAACCCATCAGACCAAATCCCAACGAGGAAAAGGAAATAGGGCGATCTAGCCTTCCTAAGTCCTTTAAACATTATTTATATAATTATACAAATATAGGCATGCATTTAACGAAATAGAAGCATAGAAGAAAACTTTGGTAAAACCTTTGGAAAACCTTTACAAATAAGAATTTACGACTTGATGTCATTTTTGTAAAACAAGCTTTGAAAACGATTTGATAAAACAGTTTAAGTGAAGAAAACCTTTGGAAAACCTTTAACAAGAAATTACGACTTGATGTCTCTTTAGTAACCAAGCTTGAAAAACCTTTGGAAAACCTTTCGAATACTTATGATAATCTGAAAGAGAAATTCATACTTTAACAAGAGTTGAAAGCGAGATTGGAACATCTTAAGCTGGATAAAACAATTAACATGCAAAAATCTATTTTGCTATACAGTTATTAATCACATGTGATTTATCTAATAACTGTACAGTTCAACTTGTATTCCCCCTATAAAAGCAGTTAAAATCATTTAAAAGGTTAATTAAGGGGTATGAACTCACCTGTGGCGAGTGGATCGGATGGAAGTGTCGGTTGAGTGTTCGGAGTCAAGTGAAGACTTGAACACACTTAATGACCTAGTAACATATGAAGACATATGTTTACATACAATTAGTGATTATAATACTAATTAAACACGTATAAGCATCCTAATGTGCGGAAAAAACTTTGGTCAAGTGCTAGGAGGCTATTGGGTTGCAATTGTTGGAATAGTGTCTAAGTCCATAACTATTTTGGTATGTACTTGACCCGATGGTGCATGGTCCTTTTGGGTTGCCTTCACCAAAGCAACTTGATAGGATGAATAATAGAGAGAAAGGATTAAATATGATTTATTAATATATTATGAGAATAATATATTAAAGGAGAAATCATATTGTTTAATTAATATTAGTCAAGAATTAATAAGAATTAAGTTTGTGACTAAAAGACATTAACTGAACCTCAGGGACTAGAACTGTCAATTGTATGATAGTTGAATATTGAGCTAATGGACTCCATATTAAAGGGGTGGACGAATTCAATGGGGAAACCCATTAGAAATCGTCCAAAGGCCTTTAAGGAGGGAGCCCATGGGTTGCTTAGGGCCTAAGCATCCAAATTAGGGTTTCCTTGTTAGATAACCCTAATAGCCTCACTATTTAAAGGACCCTAGAGCCCCAAAAACGTGGTGAACTTGTTGTCTATGGTTTCCACACGTTTTGGGCAGCCTCCTTCTCTTCTCCTCTTCATCCTTTTGCTCTTGGTGTTTGTGAGCCATTAGAGGAGTGACATTTGTGACTCTAAGCTTTCTAAGGTCAATACAAGGAGGATTTAAGATTGTTATTGCTACATCACAATCAAGGTATGATCTAAACCCTAAATTTATATGTTATATTGATAGATATAGGGTTTATAGTCTTGGATGAATTGCATGTTCAACAGAGAAACCTAGATCCAAGCATTAGGGTTTGTATGAGCACATAGGATGTTCTTATTGCCAAAACCCATCAGTGGTATCAGAGTCTTGACTGGTTTCTATTGTATTGATGCATATTTGATCGAAATCAGCACTGAAAATCGAAAATTTTGGGTTCTGAGTGTTTGACTCGCCGAGTCACTTGGTGCACTCGACGAGTCCAAGTCTAGACTCGACGAGTCGAAACATCTGTCAGCTAATTTTCATGATTTTCTTCCTGTTTTAGCTTGGGATAATTACCATAAACATGTTTTTGTTATAAAATCCAAATTTTATCAATATTTGATGATTATCCTTACCTAAATAGAAGATAATTGTCAAAATTTAGATAATCTTTTGTTTTATTAGATAAAATTTGATTATTTGTAATTTAGATTTGAATTATCTTGTATGAAAAGTTTCGATTTTCCCCCTTTAGGTTTTATAGTTTAAATTTGAACTTAAAAGTTTTGTTTTGAAATTCAAATAGTTGAAACCCTAATGTTTTGAAAAGGTTTCAAAACTTGCCCTCAAGTTTTGGAATTTATATTTTAATTAAAAGTTTAATTTTGATGTACATTTAAATTCTAAACCCTAATGTTTTGAAATGTTTCAAAACTTGCCCTTAAGTTTTGGAATTTAAAAGTTGATTAAAAAGTTTAATTTAGGAATGTTAAATTCTAAAACCCTGGTATTGTTTTTTGAAAAGTTCAAATCACACCCTTATGGTTTTATTAAATAATTAAGGTGTATAATTAAAAGAGGTTTAATAAATCCATAAAGTTTTGGTTTACAATTTAATTGAATTAAAAGTATAATTGTTAAATTTAACCACCTAGTATTTTAATAGTGTGAAATACACCCTATATATATATCACTAAAAGTCTAACATTATATATATGTATGAGTAAAAGTCAGTCTTACCGTTAGTAGGCCTCATTCACGAAGCTGGTCTATAAGGGGTGTTTAAGGAAATTGCCTATAAAATGGCGATTGAATGGGTATCCACTCTTACCCACCGCACTCTTGACTAGTGGAGGGTCGTTAGCCGAACGGGTAGGATAGGACTGAACTTTCCATTATAAGTATAATGAAGTACAAAAGTAACTAACTGTTTTACAAATTCCCAATCTTAGTTACTCTAGGAATGAAATCACACATCGATAGGTTGATTATGTTGGGTGCGTCATTCCCTGATGAGTTAGCTATAGGCTGGGTTCTACAGTCACTCCCTGAATCATATGATGAGTTCAAAAGAAAGTATTATATGATGGATCATGACGCAAACCTCATTGACCTAACTTACATGCTTATTGTTGCTGAATCAGAAATGATTTGGCAAAGCAATGGAGCATATTTGTTGGGAAAGTCAACCAACCATGCTTCCGAGGACGTTCTAGGAGAACCGACCTGCATTTGCTGCCAAGAGAAAGGGCGTTGGATACAAGTCTGCCCTAAGAGCCTGAAGAGTCCTGAAGATGGGAGAGTCAAAGATTATGGATGTGCTTCAGGTAAAATCCACTATCTAACTCCATTAAGTTCCTATTCGTTGATTCTTAATACATGATGTGATAAGATTGCATTTGATTGTTTTGCAGGATCAGTGAAAAGAGAGGAAGCTTAATGGGAAAGCAAGATAAATCTAATCATGAAGAAATGGATCTCGATTGCATGGATTTGAAGATTAGATTTTGAACTTAGAAAGTTATGATAGAGTTGTTAGGAATTTTTCTACATAGTTTTCAGTTGATTTTGCATTGTAAGGACAAATATTTTCCGCTGCTTTTATGAATAAAATAAATTTTTGATTTGACTTATTTATTTATTTATTTATTTCCTTGTAATGAAATCGTTATGAAAAATTGATGTTTGCATATTTCTACAACGAATGGATAAGATTCTTAATTATGTTAATAGTGGAAGTGTCAAGAATTTACCAAATAGGGAGAGTTTCTCATCGCCCAAGTTTCAATTGGACAGAAACTTGGAATCATGCAACTTGGTTGCACGATGAATGAGAAATTTCATATTTGGAAATTAGACTAATTCGTTGACAAAGTGTCAAGTGAAGGACTAGGAGATTGAGTACACAAAATTGTGTGTTGATCAAGTCCACCATAAGGGTAACAAAGATATTAGTCATGATTTACTAAAGGATTAGTAAATATGATTATACTTATAAGATTAAGTGTAATTCTGAATTGATTGAAAAAGGTTTAAATCAATAGCAGAACGAATAAAAGAATCAAGTAGGCAGAAAGATAAAAGTTTCTCTATTCTAAGAAGAAGGGAGAGTACCTTTTATACTTTATGATATGTCTTAATGATTAAGAACCATATTTCAATTGATCCTCTAAATAAGTCTTAGTACAAGTGTATGTATAAGAAGAGGAATCAAGAATTAAAGAAATGGTTAAATCAAAAAGTCAATCATACTTCATTCCAAAACAAGTCTTAGAGTTAAGATTGTAATATTGAGTGACAAGTCTTAAGAAGGTTTATAACATTCATCAAATGTAGAATTTGGAAAAAGGATTTCCTATTCTCGCACATTTGAAATTGGAAAGTTGTGATGTCTTGGATAAGACAAAGACCAACTAGGACCAATTTTATAGAATGTTTTGTCTTGATAAAGGCTATACTAACTCTTGAATATTTGTTTGTCAAGAAATGTTTATTGACAAGAGAATCTTATATGTCAAGGAGTCAGTGGGAGTCTTAATGGTCTTGAAAGGTTTCAAGAACAAATCAAGAATAAACCTTATCGATCATCACTAGCACACGACTAGAGGTTTACAACCTATCGTGTTGACATTGCCTTGTTTCTGTGCCGTTCCAATTGAGTTAATTATGCGTGTGAGCCCTTTGAGGTCTCATTTGAATGCATAAAAGGCAAGGACCTTAATCAATTGAAAGTACATTGATAGGAAAGGGTGAGCTGCTTAACTACTTGGAAGACATGGTGGGCAGTTGTGTTACCATAAAGCAAGAAATCAATATTAAGAAAGTTCGGTCCATATGAGTTTGAATTTGTCGTAAACTTTGGTTTTGACAAATTCACATGGATAGGAACACATACACCATTAAAATCTAAGTGTCATAAGATTCCCTCCTTCATGAAAATGACTGTGAGGAAATGCTTTCACTAAGGAAGATTTTAAGAAGATAGTGATTGTGAAAATTGTATTCTCGAATTCGATTATGGTTACGGTATCCCTTTCCATGATTCGAATTATGAGATTTGGCAATTAGTCTAAATTGTTTAGACACACATATGATCTATCTAAAGGAAAGGTGTATAAGCTTAGATAAAGGATTATCAAAGCATTAAGTATTAGAAACATGAACTTAAGAAATTCAATAAGTATTGTTTTTCTGAAAGTTAAGTTGTTTCTAAATACATGTCAAAGCTAGTGGGAGCATAAGTGTTATGTTTATAATAATCATCGTGATAGTGGGAGCATAAATGTTATGATTGCATGATTATTAAGGCAAGTATTGCAAGTTAGCAATATTAATTATAGAAAAACAAGAGTTATACTTTGCAAAGTCGCAAAGGTTGTAAAGTTGTTTTGCTATAATTAAGGGAGAGAATATTATGCTTCGTTTCAAATCTAAAGGCTTAGGTTATGGAATGTTAATAAATTTAGTCAATGAAACATAGTGCGTTCTTAAAATTCGATTATGATTACGGCATTCCTCTTCATATTTCGAATTGAGAAAACGTAGCACATAAAATATTATGGCAGAAGTTTGATAAAGTATCGAATCTTTATGTAAGACATTATGCATCGTGTCGCATACGCTTCGGGTATAGGATCAATGGCAAATGCTATAATATTTGACTATTCTAAAATTTTCCAAATGTCTAGTGCATTTAGAGGGAAAAGGACAAGAATAGGTTTTGACTAAGATAATTAGACAACTATCAAAGGACAATCCAAAGTTCGCCGAGGATTGGTCACTTGTGAGTAGTTGGAAGCATGATATTGGATGGACCATATTGACATTATTATGAATAGATAAGATTCTATTGAGAATGAGTTATCATATGGTAAGTATGGAAAGGTTTCCATATTGGGAATTGGATATTGAGAATCAATGTCTAGATTAGAAATTTTATGCAAAATGATGTTCAAAGGAATGTACTTTGAGTGAGAGACATCACATCTATGGAATTGTCTTGTAACAATCTCCGATAGAGGACTTTTTAATTTCATTGGCAATAGTCATTGTGACTTTAGTGCAGTGACATTACAAAAGAATCATTGCATAAAATGTTAGAATCTAACATATTCTATAAGTGGCAAGAATTTAATATTCTTTCACTTATGAAAATGGATTAGGAGTTGTGAAATGAGTATGATTGGAAATGTGTTCATTTGATCTATTTCACAAAGTAAGAACCGTAGGTAAACATTGTGTGCATGCTAAGAGCATGGTACAAGTGTTGTAATTCAAGTAAGAAGTTGATTACCCGAAACAACAAATAATGAGTAATCGATATGGTGATAAATAAAAGGTGTTTTATTTATACTCAAAGGTTTGAGGCCATATGGGATTAGTATTATTGTGTTTCACTTTGCATGTTTTGACTTCCTGAATAATTTAATTGGTTGAGAATAATCAAATTATTCAAACGGGCCACAGTCGTTCATATGTTGGAAGTAGATATGAATGAAGACTGTCATGAATTGGTGTGTGGATTGTCTAAATAGCATTAGACATAAGCAAATGTTTGCTGCGACGTTCATGAGTGCTTACGAATATGATTTGAACATTGGATTAAACCCACGCTCACTTGGATCACTTCATGGATAGTTATCATAAGTGATTAGTGAGACGATAACATCTTATATTCTTGAAACCAAGATGTGTGAGTTGTATCTTGCGAGTCGGTTACACATTGATAATATGTAAACGCACCAGTAACTTGGTATTATAAAACGTATTGTTGTGTGTGATTCGGTGAGTGAGTGCAAGCGAGCATTGAGTCAAATTTTATCCGTTCCTTTTATTCAAAGTAGGATAAAAGCGATATCTGTGGGCCCCTCGATGATTTAGTGATGGCACCTAAGTGCTTGGCCAAGCCAGGACTAATTTGATGTGTTCAACTTGTAGTCTGTTGTCAGTCGTCATAAATCTGAATTCGGGAAACAGCACATAGACAGAGAGAATGATTTAAATCCATGTCTCAGTCTATACGATATCTAGAATGGAGGAATATATGATCCCTTATCTTAAGGACACGCGTATCTGATAAGATCAGAGTTGACAGCGGCTTTGGAAAGCTACGATTGCAGATCAAGATCTGAAGTCATACGCGGAATAGTTATTAGACTTATCCAAGTGGGAGACTGTTGGATTAGTGTCTAAGTCCATAACTATTTTGGTATGTACTTGACCTGATGGTGCATGGTCCTTTTGGGTTGCCTTCACCAAAGCAACTTGATAGGATGAATAATAGAGAGAAAGGATTAAATATGATTTATTAATATATTATGAGAATAATATATTAAAGGAGAAATCATATTGTTTAATTAATATTAGTCAAGAATTAATAAGAATTAAGTTTGTGACTAAAAGACATTAATTGAACCTAAGGGACTAGAATTGTCAATTGTATGATAGTTGAATATTGAGCTAATGGACTCCATATTAAAGGGGTGGACGAATTCAATGGGGAAACCCATTAGAAATCGTCCAAAGGCCTTTAAGGAGGGAGCCCATGGGTTGCTTAGGGCCTAAGCATCCAAATTAGGGTTTCCTTGTTAGATAACCCTAATAGCCTCACTATTTAAAGGACCCTAGAGCCCCAAAAACGTGGTGAACTTGTTGTCTAGGGTTTCCACACGTTTTGGGCAGCCTCCTTCTCTTCTCCTCTTCATCCTTTTGCTCTTGGTGTTTGTGAGCCATTAGAGGAGTGACATTTGTGACTCTAAGCTTTCTAAGGTCAATACAAGGAGGATTTGAGATTGTTATTGCTACATCACAATCAAGGTATGATCTAAACCCTAAATTTATATGTTATATTGATAGATATAGGTTTTATAGTCTTGGATGAATTGCATGTTCAATAGAGAAACCTAGATCCAAGCATTAGGGTTTGTATGAGCACATAGGATGTTCTTATTGCCAAAACCCATCAGCAATAAGGGAGTGTATGGCCTGGTTAGGGAGTTTACTCTTCAAGAGTAAATTCGTTATGGATATTTCGGCCCTAAGACCATATCCCCATGAGTTTACGGTCGTAAAGTCATCGGTGGTGTGTTTTTGGATGCGAAAAGGTCTTACAACACTTGTAGAATTAGGCTAGGTTCAATTCTAGAGCATGGGAAATGGTTAAGTCCTCAAATGGACCATTCATGGGAGTTTATGACTGTAAGCATAGATTTTACGGCTGTAAACTCTTACTTGTCCCTTCACTTCATGTTTTAAGGTCTTAAATGAAAGAATACAAGTTTCTATGCATTATTCCAAGCCATATGGGGAAGTTAGGGCATCATTTGACCTCCTTAAGGGAGTTTACAGACCAAGGACCAATACTTGGGGGGTTTACGGTCGTAATCTCCTAAGGTCATGGTTTCCTTGGTGTTTAAGGGTCCTACTTCGATGGTGGTTGGTTCTAGACATTACCTCAAGCCACAGGAGGTGTTTAAGGGGCAATTTAACACTTTAAATGGTGTTCACGGCCTATGAAGAGGGGTTTACGGTCCAAGAATGTTCTTGGGCCGTAACCTCATTTTTACTCCTCAAATGACAAGATTTTGGTGTTCTAAACTCATACATGCAATCCCTTAAGTCATAGCTAAGCACTAGGAGTGATTTGGAAGGGTTTTGGGGCTTCAAAACCCCATTTATGGGTGTTTGCGGTCCAAGAGTGTTCTTGGGCCGTAAACACAAGATTTTGCTACTTTTGGATGTTTTAAACATGAATTTGCATGTTAAACAAGCTAAATAACAAGTTAGGATAGATCACTTACTAGTTTGGAGGTTGAAAGGGATGTTTTTGGATCAAAATCGGCTTTGTAGAGAGAGAGAGAGGGTAGAGAGAGAGTGGAAAGGGTGTAAATGAGGTTCACTCACCCTTATATAGGGATTGAGTTTGTGGCCTGGTGGAAATCTACCCGATACCGACGTTAAACGGGGCTTATGGTCGTACCCGATTAAGTGGTCGTAACTCGACGGGGTCGTAATCTAAAAACTTTTCAAAGGGATACCGAGGATGTTTCACGTGTTTCTAATTCGTTTGGACACTCATGAAGTGAATATAAAAGTCCCAATTTAATTAACCTTATCCATAAAGGTTAACGGAACAATTTAATAAAACGAGTTTTATTAGCTGAAAAGGGTTTACCGTGACGGGATAAATTTCAGGTTGTCACATGATCCCCCCATTAGAGGGAATTTCGTCCCGAAATTAGAGTTTAGGCAAGGAAGTAGGCGTGAACAATCGAGTAGAGAGATGAGGGTACTTCCTATTCGGTTGGTCCTCGTGCTCACGTGTGCACTCCGGCCTTCGCTTGACGTTCCAGCAAACCTTCACTTAGCGGGATGCGGATTTCGTTTCGTTCACTTGATTGCTCGGTTCGCGATTCCTACAGGTTCCTTTACGAATTTAGGGTTCCCAATGATTTCTATCAAGACAAGTGGGATTTAGTGAGTTACGTCGGGCAAGCACTTTTTCAAGTCTAAGGTGTGGATTGGCTTGGGGTGAAACTTATGGAATTCACAAGGTAGTCGAGGTCTGACAGGGGTTGGACCCATTCTTATAAAGAATCTCGGATGGTCCTACGCTCTTGGGAAGATAGAGCTTCTCAGTACTTAGAACATAATGTACTTCTATGGTGGGATCATCACTGGTGTGATCGCCATTTTGAAGTTCTAAAAGTTCTCTCTTACTGAGGGTGTAGGTTCCCGAGTTGGTTCTTAGAAGGTTCAGGTTATCCTCGGATTTGTGTTTCCTACTAATTGGCCCTCGGAGGTTTTTCTGGATCATCGGATGTATTGGCTACACTCTGGCATCTATTGGTTACGGGACATCTATCTTGATTTAGTGCAAAAATGGACCTGCACTCTAACTCTTGAGGTATTTCTAACGAAAACTCTTGTAGTCGGTGAGATAGGGTTTTACTAGACGAGTGTTTAGAAAGTTTTTAAACTTTTCATTATCGTCTAGTTGACGCTTTCACAATATGATTTCTAACGGGAAAGAATCATGCTCTTACTTGCTTTGCTGTTTCATGAAAAGCAAGCTATGCTCAGGGCTAACTCAATCCTTAGAGATTTTCTGAAGTGTTGGACTATCTCGGGAGGTGGTTCTGCTATTTCTGTGTGAGATAGTATTCTTGGAACACCTAGTAGTCCAATGAATCTCTAAGACATGCCCTATTCTCTAAGGCGTCGATTTATTTCAGTTGCAGAAAGCGCGTGCTCTTGTATAACCCATCGACTAACACCTAGACTGGTGTCAAGTCTATAATCTCTTCGGGATCTGGGTTATAAGGCTTAACGCAACCTACTTTCGTACTTTATTCAAGTATTCTTGGCTGTGGCGGTTATCCTGTGGTTCTTGGCATTCTAGTATTCACTTCGGAGAATGCAGTCTTTTGTCGACAGGGCGACGGTGACTTCTTCCACATGAGGAGGCGGAGTGTCCTAGGCACTACTTGTCAGTAACAGGGTGGACTAAGTGCCTGAGTAGTGCGAGCATCTTCTACAACTACTCTTTCGGTGGTTTTGAGTTTCCTTGATTTAGATTAAGTCTAGAAGTATAGGGTTCCGTCACTCGGAACTTCTAATTTCCTCATCCACTCTTCTCAGAGCTTATCGTTGCTTCCAAGTTTTCGGGATATCCACTGAGATGCTTAATTCGTGGGATTAAGCGTGAATGGATGGTCGCATTCAATGTCCTTGACTCTTACGACTCAGATTTCTTTACCAACTGAGGGTGTTAGCTACTATATTGGTTTAACCGGGATGACAACAAATTTTGGATTTGTGTTCATTTTAGTAGCTCAACCCGCAGTGGTTCTCTTGACTCTAGTTCCTATTCTATGAGATGGGATGAAGGGTTTTACCATGAGGTTCATGGTAGCTCATACTTGGATTAACCACTAATACTTGGTGTATGCAAGCCGTATATAATTGAGGTCGATAGGATGTTCAGTTGTGCGACTCCACCCCAGACCCACAACCCAACGAGGAGAAGGGAGTAGGGAGGAAGCACACATCTTAAATCTTTTTGATCTCAATTATATACCACTCTTATGCATATACTTAGTTATAGTAGTCAGTCCCATGAGTTCTTTCCTCTTGATTCACGAACCTAATTGTGAGGTGCTAAGGGTCTTTCTGGGGGATCTACGGAGTAGGTTTCGGGTGGTTATCATCTTCTGGAATACCTGCATGTCTTTCGCTTCAGGTTCTATCTATCTAAGAAAGGGTTGGTTAACAGCGCGCGATACCCTACTCAGGGGTATTTCGGAAAGTTTTAGGTAAGAGAGAAGACTGGCGGATCGCATTGGGTTTTATTATTAGGTTTGGAAGAACCTTTATTTTCCGAAATGGCCATAGTGAAAGTTCTTTTTACACAGCACTAGGAATTTACATGTGGTTGCACTAAGTTGAACCATGATTGATAGAGGCGCCGAAGTTGGCATACATCGACATGACATATAATGAGGGTCGATAGAGCCATGTGCTGAATGGGCACACAAGTTCTTGGCGTCTCGGATTTCGTCCCGTGTATCACTGTCGCGGATACCTGGACGGACAGAGTCGACGCAAAACTATAGAGGGTCCTGAGGTTTCGGAATAATGTACTTTTCATGAATGGATTCTCACGAGGTATTTCTATAATCGCTTAGCATACACTAGTCATGTATAGTTAAGGTGGGAAGGACTGTTGACTGAGCGACTCCGCCCCAAATCGACAACCAAACGAGGAACAAGAAATGAGGCAGCATCACTCACTCGAGGTCTATCCATCTTAATTATACATGGCTTTAACGTATATACCGAGTCATTATAGCTTTACCTGATGAAATTTTGAATTCTTACAACAGTGCTGGGACTTTCACCTTAACGGGAGAGTAATTACATTTAGAATTAACCTTTTAATGTTTTCGGTTAATGTTTTCGGTTAATGTTTTCGGTTAGTTATCTGAGATTGAGAGACGTACCAAAATTTTACCGGGTTCCTTGATGCTTCTTCCTAGGCATTAGAGTTAGACTCCTCCTGCACCTTTGTCGTTTCTTTCAGTTGGGCAGTCCCGCTTGAAGTGCCCAATCTCACCACATAGATGGCATATTGGACTAGTCGCCACATTGGTGGTTGATGTAATGAAATCAACCGGGGTTCTGCAGGTACGAGTGATATGCCCCTTCTTATTGAACCTAGCGCAAAAGAATTCTCGACAACTACCATGATGATGGTAGCTACACTTGCTGCAGCGGGGAAGGCTTTCTAGGTATGGCCTTCTAAGTGTCGGGATGGAATGGTTAGCAGGGGTATTAACTGTCTCAGCTCATTGCCCTTCGGAAGGTCCTTGAGCCGAGGTACTTCCCTCCTCGTTCTTGAGCTTTCTCTTTAGTGGAGTTGGTTGAGGTTCTTGGGTGGTTGGGTACGCAGGTGTTGGTTGCTGCCGTCCATTGCTAGGATCGGGAATCTCGATAGGGCTCTTGCTAACATTCGTGTTGTTAGCATTCAGTTGAGCCATGACAGCTGCTACGGCTGCCAAGACTGCAGCTTGGAACGTAGCTTCATCGAATAGGAGAGTCGGTTTCTTGCCATCGGATTGGTTACGTTTCTTCGGAGGCATGATTTTCCTACACGGAAAGGAACACAGGCTGATGAGAGACGATGATTAATTCTAGATGTATCTATCCTTACTATAATAGGCATAAATTTTCCCGCGCCGCGGATATTGGTTATCTGAGTGTCGACCTACATCCCGATGATGTAGTCTGGGTATTCAAGGTAGGAATAAGAGTATCGGAAAGCCATAAGATGGGAGTCGTTCCTACTAAGTTATCTTTATGCTGGAAAGGTTCACTCTCCATATTGGAAAGATTTGAGGGAAGTTCAGAACGAGTATCACGGAAGAAAAGGGATCATGAAAACTTATGGCTAAACACCCTCAATTTGAGGTTTTTGAAATCCGATCTAATCGTATTACTTGCGACAGGAAAAGGCGATTTACCTAACACATAGCGTGAGTAGTGTAATCACTAACTCACTAAATTGTATTATTTTATGGGTGTATTAACACGACGAATACGAGGAAAAGACACTTCTCGGGTTCCATGTATTGGCTCCTTCTGTCCACCTCTTATCCTTGACTGGGACCAGCGTTGGTTTTCTTCGGGTAGTTACCTAGGGTTCTCTTCTCGTGAAGACATATTGAATTTCTACTCCATCTTACTTCCGATCCTGACTCTGAGTGTCATCGATGTCTTACTTCTGATCCTGCCCCTGAGTGTCATCGCTTCATGATAGATGACTGGAAATCTCGGAAGTTCAGGTGGATTTCCCACGGGTGTCCATAAAAGGTATAGGCACTTGATGGTTTCAATAGTCTCGTCCTAGTTCATTTATTTCCGAACTGGAAATCTTCTCAATGAACCTCTTCTGGGTCTAAATCAACTCTCCTGTTGAACACTGAAGTGGATAAGGTTTTCTACAGGGTTCGTGCGAGAATGGAAATGTCTAGAGAATCCTAAGAGATTATTAACATTTCACTGGGTGATCCATATCGAGTCCTGCTATAATTACATAGGGTACACAAATTATATATAACTTAGATCCGATAGGCTTTCGAATATGTGATACTACTCTATATCCACATCCTAACGAGGAAAAGGAAGTAGAGCGAAACCACACATTCTTAGTCTATGGGATCCTTATTATATATAACCTTGGAAGTATACCCTTTGTAATCATAGGTATATCAATAAGGATCTTTTTAGTTTCTCACACAAGGTTATCTATGGATCCTAAAATACCCCTATGGTATTTTAATTCCTTGTTTGATTCTTAACTTCGAATATGTGATACTACTCTATATCCACATCCTAACGAGGAAAAGGAAGTAGAGCGAAACCACACATTCTTAGTCTATGGGATCCTTATTATATATAACCTTGGAAGTATACCCTCTGTAATCATAGGTATATCAATAAGGATCTTTTTAGTTTCTCACACAAGGTTATCTATGGATCCTAAAATACCCCTATGGTATTTTAATTTCTTGTTTGATTCGTAACTTCTTAATAGGATTCTGGGATTAATGTGAGTCTTTTAGTATTCCAAAATACTCCCATAGTATTTTAAACTTTATGTTTGGCTCTAGCATTCCTAGTTGGTAAGTTTCAGATTCGTTGCAACACCACCATCACTCCCAAGCACACGTTGGTCGCATCTCGAATAAATGTAGTTGATCAGGTTACATTTATTCCAACTTACGATTACATAACTGCCCATGTTTGACGGTAATGGTCAACATCCAAATACTTTTATTTTTTCTTCTTGTGATACTTTTGTTCAAGTGTTTAGATTTTGGATGTTTTTATACTTTGGTAAAATATGGTTATATTTTAAAGTATAATTCTTGGTCAGAGTGTTTTATCCCTATGTATTTATAGGCTGTATATCTTTTATGAATTGATATACTGAGCTCACTATAAATAATGCTCTGATACCAATCTGTCACACCCCAAAACCGAAATGGCGAAAACGTTCTTGGGTGGATGACGTCATGTCAAGTATCACAACATATGCAGTATAGTAATCAAAGTACAACAACCAATGCATTAATAGTAATAATTTTACATAGCTTACATGTCATAGTAATATCAAAGTAATTACAGAACATAACATAGATGCAGCTCGGTACTGGGTTGTCTTCACAAAAGCTCCCGGGATGTACCTGTCTATCGATGACCTGAGAATACAAGTTATTTTGAAAGCTAGTATCAGCATTTTATAATGCTGGTGAGTCCATAAGTATTTAGTGTCATTTGTATAAATACGCATTTTTATTCAAAATAACTTTATAAAAGACAGTAGTTTAGAATCTACGGTGTATTAGAGTCCTTTCCAAAAAATCCAATATTTTCTAAATAAAAGCAGTCTTCTACCAAAACCCGACTGATTTATGTTTTAAGGAGTAGTTTTCCCAAATTACTATCATTACCAAATACAAAATTAACTTTAAAAGAGTAATGAGAAAATCCCAAGTGAAAATACCAGGGGAAAATAATATATATACCTCAGCAGTAACACTGCTGACTAAAACAAGAGAAAACATAAACTCCAGGAGAGTATCGAATGAATGATACGCTTCGCTTAGTCTAACAAAAGGAAGCACAGACTCCAGACAGTATCAAATGAACGATACAGCTAACAAAGTCTAAAACAAGAAAATACAGACTCCAGACAGTATCGAGTGAACGATACAGCTAGCAAAGTCTAAAACAAAGGGTGAATGTGAACCCTTATGTAACCATGCTGATCGACGATAGAGTATCCGATGACCCTCCAGGTCAAGCGTAGAGGTAGTGACATTAGAGGTAGCGGCATTATGTCACCCATGGGCCTTACCGGTGCGGACTATAGGTAGTAGTCTGGGTGTGGGAGTGTCAGTCTCGTATAGATCTATACACATGATGTTCGCTCTCCTTCCCGGAGACTCTGGTTACACAGCGTTGGCGCAATGAAGCGTCGTAGAGGGAAATAGTGTGTCACATTCTAAAGTAAAAGAGAGAGAGAAAGAGAGAGAGAGAGAGAGAGAGAGAGAGAGAGAGAGATAGAGATAGAGATAAAGATAGAGATAGAGATAGAGTCTTCTAACTATTCCTATAATAGTTACTAGGGTTCCAGAAACATGAAGAATAGAAAGATGCCTGTACTACTCAAGGCGATGAATTGTCTGAGAGATAGAGAGCTTTTATGTCCATACATGTATACATGAAATATAACTAATGTTTAAACGACCTTCGGACGGATAACCGAAACCCACCAGACCACATCCCAACGAGGAAAAGGAAATAGGGCGAACTAGCCTTCCTAAGTCCTTTAAACATTATTTATATAATTATACAAATATAGGCATGCATTTAACGAAATAGAAGCATAGAAGAAAACTTTGGTAAAACCTTTGGAAAACCTTTACAAATAAGAATTTACGACTTGATGTCATTTTTGTAAAACAAGCTTTGAAAACGATTTGATAAAACAGTTTAAGTGAAGAAAACCTTTGGAAAACCTTTAACAAGAAATTACGACTTGATGTCTCTTTAGTAACCAAGCTTGAAAAACCTTTGGAAAACCTTTCGAATACTTATGATAATCTAAAAGAGAAATTCATACTTTAACAAGAGTTGAAAGCGAGATTGGAACATCTTAAACTGGATAAAACAGTTAACATTCAAAAATCTATTTTGCTATACAGTTATTAATCACATGTGATTTATCTAATAACTGTACAGTTCAACTTGTATCCCCCCCCCCTATAAAAGCAGTTAAAATCATTTAAAAGGTTAATTAAGGGGTATGAACTCACCTATGGCGAGTAGATCAGATGGAAGTGTCGATCGAGTGCTCGGTGTCAAGTGAAGACTTGAACACACTTAATGACCTAGTAACATATGAAGACATATGTTTACATACAATTAGTGATTATAATACTAATTAAACACGTATAAACATCCTAATGTGTGGAAAACACTTTGGTCAAGTTCTAGGAGGCTTTTGGGTTGCAATAAGGGAGTGTATGGCCTAGTTAGGGAGTTTACTCTTCAAGAGTAAACTCTTTATGGAGATTTAGGCCCTAAGACCATATTCCCATGAGTTTACGGCCGTAAACTCATGGGTGGTGTGTTTTTGGATGCTAAAAGGTCTTACAACACTTGTAGAATTAGGCTAGGTTCAATTCTAGAGCATGGGAAGTGGTTAAGTCCTCAAATGGACCATTCATGGGAGTTTACGGCTGTAAGCATAGATTTTATGGCCGTAAACTCTTACTTGTCCCCTCACTTCATGTTTTAAGGTCTTAAATGAAAGAATACAATGTTCTATGCATTATTCCAAGCCATATGGGGAAGTTAGGGCACCATTTGACCTCCTTAAGGGAGTTTACAGCCCAGGGACCAATCCTTGGGGGGTTTACAGCCGTAATCTCCTAAGGTCATGGTTTCCTTGGTGTTTAAGGGTCCTACTTCGATGGTGGTTGGTTCTAGACATTACCTCAAGCCATAGGAGGTGTTTAAGGGGCAATTTAACACTTTAAATGGTGTTCACGACCTATGAAGAGGGGTTTACGGTCCAAGAATGTTCTTGGGATGTAAACTCATGTTTACTCCTCAAATGACAAGATTTTGGTGTTCTAAACTCATACATGCAATCCCTTAAGTCATAGCTAAGCACTAGGAGTGATTTGGAAGGGTTTTGGGGCTTCAAAACCCCATTTATGGGTGTTTGCGATCCAAGAGTGTTCTTGGGTCGTAAACACAAGATTTTGCTACTTTTGGATATTTTAAACACGAATTTGCATGTTAAACAAGCTAAACAACAAGTTAGGATAGATCACTTACTAGTTTGGAGCTTGAAAAGGGGTGTTTTTGGATTAAAATCGGCTTTGTAGAGAGAGAGAGGGTAGAGAGAGAGTGGAAAGGGTGTAAATGAGGTTCACTCACCCTTATATAGTGGTTGAGTTTGTGGCCCAGTTGAAATCTACCCGATACCGACGTTAAACGGCGCTTATGGTCGTACCCGATTAAGTGATCGTAACTCGACGGGGTCGTAATCTAAAAACTTTTCAAAGGGATACCGAGGATGTTTCACGTGTTTCTAATTTGTTTGGACACTCATGAAGTCAATATAAAAGTCCCAATTTAATTAACCTTATCCATAAAGGTTAACGGAACAATTTAATAAAACGAGTTTTATTAGCGGAAAAGGGTTTACTGTGACGGGATAAATTTCAGGTTGTCACACAGATACCACATAATATTATCCTACCCTTTAGGATACCGAACTAACAGGTCATACCACACATGACATAATATCATCCTACCCTCTAGGATACCGATCTAATAGATCATACTAGCATAACATAACCAACTAACAATTCAAAGGGCCGACCTTGGTGCCTTATACCCTTGAGTATAATGAGGATAACTCACCTGATACTGCTGAAGTCCCGTAGATAAAACTCCAGCTGCTGGTTAACATATTCTCGAACTGTCAACATCAAACAATACCCAATTAATAATTAGGTTCCAAGCCCAAGGTCCAACTTACACTCCAAAGACCCAATAATCAAATAATGGGCCAAAGCCCAACATATGTTTCAATTTTTCAAATTGGGCCCAGACCTCTACATGGTCTTTCTTTAAGGCGCATCCAATTATTCTGGTCCAACTCTTACTATTCCCATGGTCCAATATCACATAATCATAAAGGCTCAAACTATGGCCCAATTTTCCAAATTAGGCCTAACCCCTTATATGGGCCTTACCCTAAAGCCCATCAACATATTCTAGTCCATATGATCATTCTGGAATGGTCCATTAATAATCCAATTACCAAAGCCCAATAGGAAGACCCAACTTGAGACCCAAGTGGAATTAGGGTTCCACATAAAATGATGATTAGGGTTAAGTTTCCAACTAAACCCATTAAGGACTTAATCCGCTAATGACTTAATCCATTAAGTCCAATATTGCTTAGATTAATCTTTGTCAATGATTATTATTTAATATTTCAAACTATTAAATAATTCTCGTGTGTGTGTCCCGATTAATTCTCAAAATTAGGGTTTTATTGGCATTAGGGTTTTCCAAACCCTAATAAGGGCTTCCAACTCAAATATTAGCCAATTTATCAATTTGTTGGGCTTTTAGGTCCATTAGGGATTTATTGGGTCTATTAGACCCACTAGACTGTCATTAAGCCCATTAGGGTTTTATTGGGTCAATTAGGGCTTACATGGCCTATTAGGGTTTCAGCCACCCTAAACGAATCAAAATCAACGAGGCAAAGCACACTGCCACCCGACACGGCGGCCGGTGGCGGCAGCCACCACCTCACGGTGGTGGTTTCAAGCTTTTCTATTATTATTCTGGTTACAAATTACAATAATACACACAATAACCCAAAATAAACTTCCCATAACTACACCCACCACCACCTTGTGGCGGCAGACGGTGGTAGAGAGTGGCAGCCACCACCTTACGGTGGTGGCGGTGACCTTTTCTTGCTTTTACGGCTATACAAAACACACTCAACACACATAAAAGCAAAATCACCCACCCACACAACTCACAGCCACCTCCATGGTGTCTGGTGGGGTCAAGACATGGCAGTATGGAGTAGAAGCGGTGGCATGCGGCTGATTCACGTTGGCAGCAGCAACCCTAGCGGCCACAGCGGCGGCGGAGTGAAGATGCATACGGGAGCGACGGTCGAAGCAATTGACGGAAAGAACTTGCAGGAAAGCAACGATGACGACCAGCCAAGGGTCTTTTCCGGTCGTCAACTGCCATAGCACTCCATGGCGACCTTCATCTTCAACTGTGATGGTTGCGGCGGAGGATATGGTAGTAACAGCAGCAAATTCGACCCTTTGTCGGCCCTCGGTGATCGTTGTGGTTGCTCACGGTATCACTGACGACGAATTACGGTAATGGCGGTCATTAGCAAACAGTGGCAGACGACGGTGGCTTCGTTTTTTCATCGGAAATGACCGCAGCAACGGCAGCGAGGCAGCAAACAGTTATCGGTGGTAATGGCGGTGCTGGAGGTCGTTGAAACGAAGGTGGCGGCTGAAGGGTGAAGGGTGTGGGTGACGGCTGCAACTCCCCATTAGGGTTAGGGTTACCGGGTGATGGGTCGTATATACCCCGAGCCCATAAGCAAGTATCCCATAATGACAAATTCGATCCCCCCTTCCTCTTTATTATTCAAATTTAATCCATATTTTACCTTTTCAACCATGCCCTCTGAAATTCTTTTCAAATCAAGCCCAAAACTTACACTTTATCCCTTGCTTCCATAATTCCTTTCATATTTAGTCCCAATAATACTAAACAGCCCCTGACTTCTAAACTCCTATGCAAAATCAATCCCGAAATTATACTTTAACCCACGAATAATCCAAATAATAACTTTTGGCTCCCAAAACCAACGCCCTACTAAATATTATTTAATTTTGGACAATAATAATATAAAATAATAATAATAAAATTACTTCTCAGAATTTCGGGTTTATTATTTAATTAATCTATTTAAAATGGGATGTTACATAAATATAACATTACAGTGTCAACATAAATATAAATTTTAGTTCCACTTAAGAGACCTAAAAAATATTTGGTGGATAGCTAAAAGTGTAAAGTGTAGTTCTAAATGCAAAAACTAAATTGTAATCTCAATTTAACTAAAATATTTCCTAAAGATATAATCGTTAAAAGTTTTCAAATAAGTAGCTTAAAATAACTTACAATAATAATAGTTATAAGTAACTATATAACAACAACTATAAATAACATTAAACCATATATTATATTTAATTTTATTCATGAGTAACCCGTGGATGGAAGTCATTCAAAGGATTGAGATTATGCAGTTTTAATAGATGTATATATTATTATATAATTCAAAATAATCAATATATTATATCAACTTAGTATACGAATTATTATATCAAATTTAACAACAACATTATTGTTATATTTAGAAAATATATATTTGTAAAGTTTCAACTATATAGGTGTTTCTACGCAACGCGCAGGTATTCGCCTAGTTATACTATAAAAGAAGCATATTTCCAAACTCTAGCAAGAAGCTAGAAAAAGAACATTACAACAAATTACAAGCTAGATCAAGATTATGAAGCCACGAGCTATAACCTATTTTAGCTTTGCTACACCTATTGGAAACCCAAAAAAAATAAAAAAATAAAAAAAGTTTTTAACCACATCATCAAAAATGGTTGATTTCTTAGGAAATATTGTTCCAAAGATAATTGAATTTCGAAAATTCCACATGCACCATAAAGCAGTCATAAGCATATCATCAAAAGTTTTCCATTGACCATTTCTCCAAGCGAAAGAATTCGACCAAAACAAGATAGAATCTATGGAAAGATGTTAAGGAAGCTGAACACCCCACCAAATGGCAACTTGAGTCCAAAGATCAATCAAATCATTACAACCTGCAAATAGATGCTCAATGGACTCAACTGTAGTGGAACATACTGAATACAAGATCAAATCCATCAAAATACCCCGATGTGAAAGATTAACTCGAGTAGATAAACCATTTAATCTTAATCCCCAAATAAAAATATTAAACTTAATTGGAACCCAATTTTTCCAATAAGTATCGGCACCACTTGTAGACAACATTGCATTATCAATAAAAAAACCGAGCTGTGGAGATAGAAAAATGATCAAATGTCTCCAAAAACCACCCCAAATGATCCGGTCTGGAATCAAGCTGCAACCCACACATCAAAGCCAAAATATCCTCCCATTACGACTGCTTAATGCCACCCCGAGGCACTCTCTTAATAGATCTTGTATCCCAACTCAACAACACCCTATAACAAACCAAGGCAAATCTATGGGTATCTAAAGCAAAAATCCTATGAAAAGAGAGTACAAAAGAATCATCCCCTTTTCATATATCCTTCCAAAAAGAAGTCCTACTCCTATCTCCAATTCGGATCAGACATAAAGAAAGCAAGTATAAAGCACGATCTCTGAGGTGAGACATCAGATGAATAACTCCATTCCAAGGAACCATCCAACCTTTGTTTGGGACTAAAGAACCACAACCTCCATCAGAACCATAAATAGCTCTAACAAGGCGAACCCATACCATATCTATGAGTATTCACTGTTTTTAATAACTATTATTAATTGCTTTAACATCAAACATGTTATATAAAATATAAACTATTACATATGACTTTAGATTATACATTTCTCTCTTTAGTTCTTGGTTTCCTAAAAGGTTTCTAGCCTTAATTGTTTATGCAATGTGTTTATGAAATGCTGATAACGTTTTGTGTTCATGTTTTTTGGTAGACTTCATATAATCTATATCTATATATCTATATCATATCATATCATATCATCGTATCATCATATAATACTATATTATAAAGGAAGCATTTTTCCTTTCACCACATTCATTTAAACCTCTCATGCATTTTTTCTTTCACCATATTCATTTGAAACTCCCACGACTTTTTCAATTTTTTTCTAATAATAATTATAAGTTGGTTAATAAGGTTAAATAAATATCAAACCTAATGTGAAATCATATATAAACTAAATTTCAATATTAAAATAATATATTACTTCTACATATAAAGTTATGTGTTGTTAACTTTTAACATATTATACTTAATTTATTAGTTTTAATATATTGTTGGATGTAAAACATTATCATTTTAAAGACACAATTTTGGAACAATTTGTATAAAATATTTAAATTATTAACTTGAATATAACATTACAGGGTCAACTTAAATATAAATTTTAGTTTAACTTAAACAAACCAAAGAATATTTTATAAATAGTTAAAAGTAATTAATTGTAGTGTCTTTCTAACAATGATCATAAGTTGGTTAATAAGGTTAAATAAATATCAAACCTAAAGGGTAATCATACATATACTAAATTTTAATTTTAAAATAATATCTTTACTTATACTTATAAAGTTATGTCTTTAACTTTTAACATATTATACTTAATTTAATATGTTGTTGTATGTAAACCATTATCAGTTTCAAGCTCAACTTTTGAACAGTTTGGACGAAATACTTAAAATTTTAATTTAAATATTATATTACAATGTCAACTTAAATATAAATTTCAGATCCACTTAAAAAACCAAAGGATATTTTGTAAATAGTTAAAAATGATAAATTGTAGTGATAAATGCAAAAAATAAATTTTATCTCAATTTAACTAAAATATTTCCTAAAGATATTTTTATAATCGTTAAAACTTTTCAAATAAGTAGATTAAAATAAATTACAATAACAACAGTTAAAAATAACTCTATATAAATGATTATATTGTTACCTTTAAAATTAAAAAAACAATGTTTGATGTTTTAAATAATTATAATGATAGAAATTAAAAGTTTAAGAAAATAAATTTTAAAAAAGTAATTAACAATAACAACAACTATAAATAACATTAAACCATATATTATATTTAATTTTATTCTTGAGTAACCCGTAGATAGAGGTCATTCAATCGATTGAGATTATCCAGTTTTAATACATGTATATATTATCATATAATTCAAAATAATCAATATATTATATCAATTTAGTATATATGAATTATTATACCAAATTTAACATCAACGTTATCGTTATATTTAAAAAAAAAAACATATATTTATAATGACTTTAATTATATATGTGTTTCTGCGCAACGCGCGGGCATTCGCCCAGTATACTTATATAAGAGACATTTTTACTTGCACCACATACATTTGAAACCCCCCATGACTTTTCAACTTCTTTCTAATAATTATTATAAATTGACTAATAATGTTAAATTAATGTAAAAACTATATTTTAATCATAAATTAATTAAACTAAAATATTAAAATATCACATTTTACTTATATGTATCTAATTATGACTTCAACTTTTTAATATATTATAGTTAACTTATTAGTTTAAATATGTTGTCGTTTATGAGCAATTGTCATTTTAAAGTCACAATTTTTGTATAATTTATGATTTTATACAAAATGGTTAAGTATTAATTTCTATATAATGTTGAACGGTTAATTTAAATCAAAGTTCTAGTTAAACTTGAAAAATAATCGTGAGACTAATTTATAAATAGTTAAAAGTTATAAATTATAGTGTTAAACCTAAATTGTAATCCTAAATTAACAAACAAACTGAAACTATTTTTTATAATCATTAAGAATTGTCAAATAAATAGCTTAAATATAACTTATTATAAGAATAGTTAAAACATAATACTATATAAAAAAAATATAATGTTATCTTTAAAAACAAAATAATGTTTGTTATTTTAAATAATTACAATCAAAGAAACTAACAATATTCATCACATAAATTTTAAAAAGTTTAAATTTCTAAAACCAAATAAAAATAATTAAGAGTTTTCAAATAACTTATTTTAAATAAATTACAACAAAAATAGTTAAAAGTAACATTATGTACAAAAATCATATTGTTACCTTTAAAAACAAAAAACAATATTTGATGTTTTAAATAATTACAATGATAGAAATTAAAATCTAAAGTAAATAAACTTTTTAAAATTAATTAATCATAACAACAACTATAAAAATCATTAAACCTTATATTATATTTAATTTTATTCATAAGTATCCTACAGGTAGAGGTCATTGAGACAATTGAGATTATTGAATTTTAAAAGATGTCTACATTATCATATAATTCCAAACAAACAAGGTTTATATACCAACGTATTATAAGATTTATTATATAAGAGTTAACGTCAACGTCATTAATATATTTAAAAAATATATATTTGTAAAGATTTCAAATATATTGTTATATTATGCGCAGTGCGCGGGTATTCGCCTAGTATACTTATAAAAGAGGCATTTTTAGTTGCACCACATTCATTTGAAACCCTTATGTCTATTCATTTTCACCCAATAAAAAATAACCATTCAAAAGACTTTTAACTTATTATACTTAGATGTATTTATGCCACCAATTAATTAATATCTATATATCTTATAAAGCAAGTATTTTTCCTTGAACCTCATGCATTTGAATCTCCGAAGACTATTTAACTTATACAAATTAATCTATGAATAATTGAAATATTATGATTTGTAACTCCTAAAACTCTTTAAATCATGCTATTTAATTGATGAGTTAAAGGAAATATTGCCTATATAAGAAATTTTTAGATTACACATTATGTGTATGTCAACACAAAATGATAGATTATATTTGTAGGGTTTGAAGAGTTATGTGAGTGGTTCCATGGATATGAGAAAGAAATTGAAACTTTTCAAAATATAAATTCATGTAAACTCAAATTGGGTGCATGTAATGTTTTAGATATTAACCAAGGTTCAAATTTAGGTATGTTTGTAAAGGTATACTTGAGATCATTTTTTAAGTTTATGTGTTATGCATCTTTCTATAATCACAGCATGATGAAGTGAGACTAATAATTACTTCTCATGAGATTTTGTTAAATTAACCTTCAAGATATTTATCAGTTAGAGCAATTAACTTTGTTAACATGTATGTATCTTTATGTTGTCTCTCTTTTTATGTTAAAAAAATATATTTTATGTCCAAGAGAACATTATTCAACATGTATTTTATGCTATCATAAGTTATATATTATATAAGTTTCTATCGTTTATTTTATTGTAAATAATATCGATGTAGTTTTTTATAATTGATTTTAATGAAAGGAGTTTACAAGTATTATTCCAAATTGTTGGTGATAATGACGAATTAGAACGAATGATTTTTGATATGATATACTTATAAAGGAAAATTTTTTCCTTTTACCACATTCATTTGAAACTCCCATTAGACATTTTTACTCAAACCATATTCATTTAAAACCTCATATTTAAATGAATATCACTCAAAAGTCTATTAATAATGATTATTCATTCAAAGGTTTATAACTTATATAATATGTTTAATAAGAAATTAATGGATAGTCTACTATAAAATGCCAATCTCTTTGAGTAGACACACAAATACCAATCACATACAAAATTCACAAAGAAAACTAGTTTAACGGTTTTTGTGTTGGTTTGAGGGCTTTGGACCCTTTTTCGAGCCATGTTATTATGTTAAAGTTTTTAATTTGTAAGTTTGTTATATACTAATTCTTTTTTTTCTTGGTTTAATTATTCTTTTAAGACAATCATTGTACATTTGTACGTTGTGGTTGAATTTTAATGTAAATTAGATTAGATTCATATTATCGATCATATGTAATGAAATGTGATATAGATAATATTTAATTAAATATTGTATATATGTTTGAATGTTTGTGTTGCTTCAAACCAATAATTAATTAAAAATCATCGATATGTCATATTATCTATATTATCCATGTAAGTCTCTTTTAAAATGCAAATTGCTCATCACTTTATATTTTATATATTTTAGTATATGTTTAACATTTAAAGTATAATAATAAGTGTTTTTTATAAAAAAAAAATTCACTTATTAATAATAATAATAATAATAAGTGGTTTTAGAATTAACGAACAATAGTTATAAATAATAAAATCAAATTATAAAAATCATGAATATGTCATATTATCCATGCAAGCCTCTTTTGAAATTCAAATTGTCAATCTTATCACTTTATTATTTAGTATATGTTTCATATTTGAATAATAATATTAAGTGTTTCTTAAAAGACTTCTTTAACTTATTAATAATAATAAGTTGTTTAAAATTAACGAACAATAATTTGAAATGATAATAACATCAAATTATAAATTACATAACGTTAGCTACAAATAAATTGTATTTTAAATGAACATCATTAATGAAATTAGAAAATAATTGCATAAGTAAAATTTTAAATTACTCAATGATAACAATTGTTAAAAATAATAATAAATAGATAATTATATTTAATTCTGTTAATGTGGAAGGTGGGTTGATGTCAATAAATATTATTGTTCAAAATATTTGAGATTATATATATATATATATATATATATATATATATATATATATATATATATATATATATATTTAATGTCAATAACATAACCATTATACACATATATCTTTCAATATTCTAACAATATATTTTTAACTTGAGCCGTGCAACGTGCGAGAATTCGTCTAGTTAAGATATATATAGTTTGCATATATCCATGAATTGCATCATATGTTCTCACCTTGATGCTATACATGGAGGAAACAAAAAGATGTTGGAAAGAAGATGATCCCATGATTATTTGTTTTCAGGTTTCCATACACTTATGTAACACCCGTTTATTTATTAGTTAAATAAATAAATTAATGAGCGAATGGTAGCCTAAAATAAATAATTATATATGCAGGGTGTTGGGTTCGAGGAGTTAATTGACACATTTTTAGAAGTCGGGGGTTAAAAGTGTGAGTTCAGGACTCATTTTGTAAATATTCATGAAGACAGGGGCTCCGTGGTAATTATTTGGATTTAATTAAAAAGGGAAATGAGGTGGAAGGGCTGATTATGTCATAATTAAGATATTGGGGGCTGTTTGGTAAACTTTATACCTAAGGTGTAAATGATTTTAATGTTGGGGGTTTAAATGCTAATTTATGGGCTATGTTTGAAGAAATTGTGTATAGGCGGGACCGATGCTGCCACTTTTGTAATAATTTTGTATGGAAGCATGATTTAACCCGAGAGCCCTTACCCTCCTGTTGCATTGGAGAACCCTAAACCTAGTTCTTTCTCACAGCCGCCATGTGAAACCTCCATCCGCCCCTCCCACCTACTCGACCTCTGGCGCCGCACCACCACTGGATACCGCCACACTGTGGTTACTGAGGATGTTGAGCCGTCATCTGTGACCTCACCTGTCGCCAATATGGAGTCGCTCAGCCACCAGGCGAACACCAAGCATCCACCAGCCTCCTTCTCTTTCTCCTTCTTAGGTCGTCGCTGCTTCTTCGTGGTTCCGATCAGGCGACTTCGGCGAGCTTTCCGTTCCTAGCCTTACGCCATCAATCGTTGTTTGCATCATCAGCCTGGTTCCGCCGTTGCCTCATCGACAAACATTGCCGAAGCGCCACTCAGCACCGTCTACGTTTCTTTGTTAGTGACGACGAAGACCACCGGCGGGCTTCGTCCCTCTGTCGCTGCTGCCGGAGACACTGGTGCGCCGTTGGAGCCGCTGCTGTGTTCGTCAATGAAAACCACCGCCTGCCGCCATTTCCTCCTACTTCTTTCTGTCGCTGCCTTGGCTCGTCACCATCAGCCACCGTGGGAGGTGGCTGTGAGTTGTGTGGGTGTATGATTTTGCTTTTATTTGGGTGTTGTGTATGTTTTGTCTAGCCGGAAAGTCGGGAATAGCCACTGCCACCACCGTTAGGTGGTGGCTGCCGCCACGTGCCACCGCCAGCCACCACAAGGGTGGTTGCGGGTGTATGTTTTATTTAGTATAGTGTGTGTGTGTGTGTTTATTTCATGAGTTCATTGTAACTGTAAAAACTGGAATAATGAACGGAAAAATCAAACCACCACCGTTAGGTGGTGGTTGCCGCCACCGACCGCCGTGTCGGGTGGCGGTGTGATTTGCCTCATGGTGTTGATTCTTTTGGGATACTTGAAACCCTAATGGGCCTTGTTAGGCTAATGGGCCCAATGTAGCCAAATGGGCTTAGTGAAAACCCTAATGAGTCTAATGGACTCTATTTGACCCAATAAAACCTTAGTGGGCTTAATGACATTCTAGTGGGCTTAGTAGGCCCAATAAAGCCCTAATGGACCTAAAAGCCCAATAAATTGATAAATGGGCTAACATTTAGGACGGAAGAACCGCAATGCCAATAAAACCCTAATTTGGGGAATTAATCAGGACACATGGGAATTATTTAATAACTGGAGATATTAAATAATAATTGTTGTCAAGAAATTAATCTAAGTAATATTGGACTTAATGGATTATGTCCTTAATGGGTTAAGTGAGAAGACTTAATCCTAATCATCATTTTATGTGAAAACCCTAATTTCACTTGGGTTTATCGTTGGGCCTTTCTGTTAGGCCTTGATGATCGAATTATTAATGGGCCATCCAAGAATAATTATATGGACTAAAATAATTTAATGGGCCTAGGGTAAGGCCCATGTAAGGGGCTTGGGCCCAATTTGGAAAATTGGGCCATATGTTGGGCTTTGATTCCTAATTGACTTTGGGCCTATAGATTGGGCCTTGGGCTTAAATAAGCCAAGTCTGGGGTAATGTAGTAATTATCCAAGTACGTATTATGGTTATGAGTCGGGACCCAATTATTAATTGGGTGTTGTTTTGGTGTGTTGACAGTTCGGGAATCTGTCATCCAGCAGTTGGGGTTGAGCCTGCGAGACTTCAGCAGTGTGGGGTTGAGTCTACGGGACTTCAGCAGTGCGATGTGAGTTACCTTTCAGTAGCGGTGGGTCTACGGCCACAATGTCGGCCCACCAGTAGGAGTTGTTGTTAGATGATTGTCTTTGTGATAATTGTCTATGTTTGCTACTACCTGTTATTTTTATGTGCTAGCATGATATGATGTTATGTGATAGTGGTAGTAGGGGTGAAATAGTCCCCGGTTACCGGTCGATAGGGCCGAAGGGGTAGATTAGTACCCAACTATGCTAGACAGATTATGATATATGTGATATGATATTATGTGGTAGTAGTAGGGTGAAATAGTCCCCACTTACCGGTCGACAGGACTGAAGGGGTAGGCCAGCACCCAGATATGCTAGGCAGTATATGACTTATGTTTATGCTATGCTTTTATGTGGTAGTGTTAGGGGGTGAAATAGTCCCCGATTACCGGTTGAAAGATACCGAAGGGGAGGCTAGCACCCAGATATGCTAGGCAGTATCCGGTCGAGCGGGCCGAAGGGGAGCCCAGCACCCAGGTATGCTAGGCAGTATCCGGTCGAGAGGACCGAAGGGGAGTCTAGCACCCAGATATGCTAGGCAGTATCCGGTTGAGAGGACCGAAGGGGTAGGTCGGGAACCCATATATGTCTGACAGTATATGTATACTATATGATCGTATGGTATGTGGTATGATGGGGGAACTCACTAAGCTTTGTGCTTACGGTTTACAGTTTTGGTTTCAGGTACTCGTTTTCAAAGGAAAGGAGCCGGCTTGATCGCAGCGCATCACACTATGTTTTCCGCACATGAGATCTTTGGGATTACACTCTGATATGGTTTTATGATAATATGTTTTTCATTATTGACACTTTGGTCTTGACATGAGATATTAATATGAATGTTTTTTTATACTGATGGTTTTATATAATAAAGTATTTAAAAATGAAATTTTTGGCCTTGAATTTTGGGATGTTACAACTTTTGTATATTATAAAAGTGATGTCAAAGCTAGGCCATATAAAGTTAAGTTATTTATAAATACTTTAAAATATTGATTATGACCAACTTACTTTTGTATTTTGTTTCCATGTAATATGTGGCTTAGGGAGGCTCAAAGTTGTACTTGATTGTGATATGTAACTCACGGTTTTTTTCTCGATTGGATTTATTGCTTTTGAGAGGATGTTACTATGAGATGTTCATATATAAGTTACATGCTTGGGTGGATAAGCTTTGATTTATGATGTAGATAATTAATCTTTCTGAGATTTATTTATTTATGTATTTTTTTGTAGTTCTTGCAACAAATGGCTAAATGCTACTGTAAGAAGAATCATAACTTATGTAAGCTCATGTTCCTGTCCTTATAAATTATTCTAAATAAAAGGATCTTTAAAAGTATACTCTTTGGTTGTTATCAAAATTCCAAGTTTTTTATTTTTTTATTTTCATATTACATTGTTGTATTTAAAAAACAAGAAAAAAATGAAATTGGTTATTTTAAGATCCAAAAGGAATGAAGAAATTGAAAAGGTTCCAAGCTATTGCTCAAGAACCAATCTATTGACATTTATAGGTTTATTTATCAGTATATTTTGGCAAATTTATGAAATGTTTTTGGTTGTATCATTATTGTTAAAATGGGAGTAAGGAGTTAAAATTAATTGAAGCATAAGATTATTAGGCAAATGGAACCGATTTTTATACTCAAATGCCTTAACTTTCCAATGCCTTTGGCTGCAAAATGCTATAAATTAAAGAATTATTCACAATTTATTTATTTCATTGCATTTAATTTGACATTTGCTAGTTTATGTTTTATCAATTTCATTGATTTTTTCCTTTATTTTAGTTGATGTTAGTTATGATTTGTAATTGTAAGGTGTGCGTATATCATATTGTCTCAGTATATATATTTTTTGGATCTCATTGTATGCCTAGAAGGAAATTATGGGTAATAAGATTTGGATTTTTATGAGGCATTTGATTTAACTACAATAATAATTAAAAATAACATAAAGTTATAAATTATGTTACATTATCTTATATAAAAGATCAAATAAATAATTTTTGAATTACTTATACATAATCTTAAAAATAACACTAAATCGAGAATCATATTTAGTTTTATTTACAACAGTCAGGGGTAGAGGCAATTAAATTGTATGATTTTAATAGATATTATCATATGGTTCAAAATCATTACAATTTTATAAAAACAAAATGGTGTAAAAAGTTATTATTTCATAGTGAATGTCAAAAAGCTAACTATTCTCAACATGTACTTGCCAAATTTTAACTATAAAAATTATTCCACTCAACGCGTAGATCTTCATCAAGCCATACATACTTATAAAGCTAACATTTTTTTTTTGAATCTCATGCATTTGAAACCCTATTTTTTAACTTCCTCAAACCATATTCATTTAAATCCCCCTTTTTTAACTAATGCAACTTAAAAGTTTTCTTAATTATGATTTAACACTCAAAAGTTTTATAACTTATATTATGTTTAATTAACATTTAGTGAAAAGTTTACTATAAAAATGTCAATATTTTGGGAAGACATGTATACAAATCATATACAAATTTAAGAAAGAAAACAAACTTAAAAGTTTTTGTGTTGGGTTGAGGTCTTATGACCACTTTTGGAGATATGCTATTATATTAGAGCTTTTAATTTGTAAGTTTGTTATACTAATACGTTTTTATATTTTCTTTGTTTTTGGATTATTGTAATACAATCATTGTATATTGTGGTTTAATCGTTAATATATTGATCATATGTTATATAGGGTGATGTCGAAAATATTTAATTAAATAATTTAAATATGTTTTTTTGTTTTGTAATTGTATAATTAAGAAAACTTTTGAGTTGCATTAGTTAAAAAAAAAAAGGGGGCTTCAAATGAATGTGGTTTGAGGAAGTTAAAAAATGGGGTTTCAAATACATGAGATTCAAGAAAAAATGCTAGCTTTATAAATATACTAGACAAATGTCCGCGCGTTGCGCGGAAACACCTATATATAGTTGAAGTCTTTATAAATATATGTTTTTTAAATATAACAATAACGTTGTTATTAAATTTGATATAATAATTCGTATACTAAATTGATATATTGATTATTTTGAATTATATGATAATATATACATCTATTATAACTGCATAATCTCAACCGTTTGCATGACTTCTACCCGCGAGTTACTCATGAATAAAATTAAATATAATATATGGTTTAATGTTATTTATAGTTGTTATTGTTAATTAATTTTTTGAAATTTATTTGTTTAACGTTTTAATTTCTATCATTATAATTATTTAAAACATCAAACATTGTTTTTTGATATAAAAGGTAACATTATAATAATTTATATAAAGTTATATTTAACTGTTGTTATTGTAAGTTACTTCAAGCTACTTATTTGAAAACTTTTAACGATTATACAAATATCTTTAGGAAATATTTTAGTTAAATTGAGATTATAATTCAGTTTTTGCATTTACAACTACAATTTATCACTTTTAACTATTCATAAAATATTGATTGGTCTTTTAAGTGGAACTGAAATTTATATTTAAGTTGACACTGTAATGTTATATTATAAATTAACAATTTTAAGTATATTCTCCAAACTATTCAAAAGTTGTAGCTTTAAATTGATAATGGTTTACATACAACAACATCTTAATCTAATAAATAAAGTATAATCTGTTAAAAATTAAAGACATTACTTTATAAGTAGAAGTAAAGATGTTATTTTAAGATTGAAATTTAGTTTATTTATAATTACACTTTAGATTTGATATTTATTTAACCTTATTAACCAATTTATAATCATTATTAGAAAGACACTACAATTTATTAGTTTTAACTATTTACAAAATATTATTTGGGTTATTTAAGTTAAACTAAAGTTTATATTTAAGTTGATCTTGTAATGTTGTATTTAAATTTATAATTTAAGTATTTTATACAAATTGTTCAAAAGTTATAGCTTTAAAATGATTATGGTTTACACCCAACAATATATTAAAACTAATAAATTAAGTATAATATGTTAAAGGTTAAAAAACATAATTTCATAAGTAGAAGTAAATATATTTTTTTAATATTGAAATTTAGTTTGTATATGATTACACTTTATGTTTGATATTTATTAAATCTTATTAACCAACTTATAACTATTATTAGGAAGAAATTGAAAAATCATGGGAGTTTCAAATGAATGTGGTGAAAAGAAAAATGCATGAGAGTTTCAAAGGAATGTGGTGAAAGAAAAAATGCTTGTTTTATAAGATATATATATATATATATATATATATATATATATATATATATATATATATATATATATATATATATATATATAGGTCAAAACACTTCAACAAAAATTCATTTAAAATCTAATAGGAGATTCACATAGGAATCGATACCCCTAAAATCTAATAGCAGAATGAAATCATATATATATATATATATATATATATATATATATATATGTAAAATCCACCTCCTATTCTCATTATTTGTTCTCTTTAGTATGCTTCAGTTAATTTTCCCTACATATTTTTTCTTGAAATGAAGTTTATTTTTTATATGGTTTATAGGTTGCAAGATTTGGACCTTAAAATAGGAGGTTAGTGTCATCTCTTGAAATTAGACTATGTAATAATATTTTTTAAGAAATTATTACTATTTGTTCTACCTTTTGTATTTTAGCTATGAAATTAATTTGGTGTTCTTATGATTTTACAAAAAAATAAAAATTTACTAGTATGCTTTTTTTAAGTCTTTTATCATTGTAAAAGTCAAACTTACTTTGATCCTTAAGGAAAAGTATTGATCATTCTACCACATGTTATTTAGATCCTACGAGAGCGGAAGGTCAAGGTATGGACTGGAATGGAATCACAACATAACATTTCAAACTCTAGAATTATGGATTATGGCAATGGAATCACAACATAACCATTGATCATTCCATAATTTTTTGACCATTTTTTGTAGGGATATGAGTTGTTACATTAAAGGCAGCCTTACATCCAAGAAGTTTTTATTACTGAAAATTTGGAACTTAGTGTTAAACTCTGATGCATACATACAATAATGTGAAATAAGTTGCTGAGAAGTAACCCAAGAAGAAGGTCAAGGTATGGAATGGAATATGAAATAAAAAAAACGTTTTGTTTTTGTTGGATAGAATTAAAGTGATAAAACTAATTTCATTCCTTTGTTTCATGTTTTAGAAAAGTTATATTTCCCCTTTTGTATATTTCCCCTGCAATCTGTATCATAAGAGGTATATTTCCCCTGTTGTTCTTTTTTTTGTTTGAATTTATTGTAGTCCACTCTTATGTTTAAAATGAAAGATCAATTCATAATTTTTTTTAAATTGAAAGGTGATGGGGTTACTTTGTTAGCATTGCTTAACCCCAAATCTATTAGTTATTTATCTTTGTATGTTTTCCCAAATGCAATGCTATAATAGGAAGAATTTGAAGTAGGCGAACCATGTGAAACGGGGACACATTTCAGAATGACACGCAAAAAAGTAGCACACACTGACCCGGGCGAAGCCCGGGGTACCCTACTAGTTAGGATTCTAATTATTAATTTTTCCAATGGAGTAGAATGACAAGATTGCTCATTCTTAGACTATTTTTTTTATTAAGCCCATGTGCTTAATTATTTTTCACCTGAATAAATACCTTATAGGATTAAATTGTGATTATTGTTTATATAATTACTTTTAATTGAAAAAACTTATAGTATTATATTAATTATTTCATTGAAACACATGACTCAGATGGTTTAATATTTTTACTCAAATAAGTATTTACATACCTTTTACTCTATAAAGTATATTTCTATATTAGTATATGACATATTCACATGACTCGATGTATGCGAGTGCAAAGCTTGACCAAGTTAATGAGTGCCAAAATATAATAACCAAGATGATATTAAACAAGTTTATGAGATTACGTGAGTAACAAAATATGAATGCAGAATTTTGGATTTAATGTGTTATGCGAGTAACAAAACCAAATTTGTTCAAACTGGACCCGAGTAACCAAAAAGCAGATTAACAGAAGTAATACGGTTCAGTAGGTGACAAACATCAAACTTATAACCTAAGATCCGACCTACCTGCATGACGATCATGCCTAGATGACATGAAGTATATTCAATGGTGTGATATTCTCTAGGTAAAATGACTTCATTACTCACATTTGTCTCTATGTAAACGTGTAATTAAATATTTTTTCAAATTTAACTAATTTTATATATAGATTGTAAATTTTTATTTATGTACGTGAATGAAAGAAAGTATTTATTAATGTATTTTATGAGGAAAAAATGATAGATCAAGCTACAATTGTTACAGAAAAAAAAATTTGTTTGGATATATATATGATTAATATAATATAATTATAAAATATTGTTATACAAATTGATTAATTATCATAATAAAAATAATACAATAAATCAAAAGTTAATAAAATTTTATAATATCGAATAATAAACACTCTTGAGATCAGTTAGTTTAAATATACATATGTCTTATTCCATATTTAAAGTAATAAAAATATAAAAAAAAATGTTATTTCAAAGTCAATGATACCGACATAATTATTTTTAATAACATATATTAATTATATTATAATATTATGCGCAATGCGCGTCCAAACATATTTTCAAGCTCCACATTGATTTGAAACTTCAATGTCTTTTCATATTTTCCAATGACTTTTCATTGTCTTTTAATAACTATTATTAATTTCTTTAGCATCAAACATGTTATATAAATTATAAACTATTAAATATGTTTTTAGATTCTATATTTCTCTTTTTAGTTCTTGATTTCTTAAAAGTCTTGTAGTCTTAAGTGTTTGTGCAATATGTTTATGAAATGTTGATAACGTTTTGTGTTCAAGTTTTTTGGTATATTTTATAAAATCTATCTATATCTATATATCTTATAAAACTATGCATTTGAAACTCCTAAGAGTATTCAACTTATACAAATTAATTTATGATTAATTAAAATATTATGATTTTTAACTCTTAAAACTCTTCAAATCATGCTATGTTATTGATTTTTCCTTGAACTCCATACATTTGAAACTCCCAATATCATCTTTTCTTGAACCTTATGTATTTGAAACTCCCAAGACTATTTAACTTATACAAATTAATTAAAATATTATGATTTGTAACTCTTAAAACTCTTCAAATCATGCTATTTAATTGATGAATTAAATGAAATATTTAGCATATATAAGAAATTTGTAGAGTACATATTGCATGTATGTCAACACAAAATGATAGATTATATTCCTAGGGTTTGAAGGGTTATATGAGTGGTTCCAAAGATGTAAGAAAGCAAATTCAACTTTTCCAAATATAAATTCATGTAAACTCAAATTGGGTGCATGTAAAGTTTTAGATATTAACCAAGGTTCAAATTTGGGTATGTTTGTAAAGGTATAGTTGAGATCATTTTTTAAGTTTATGTGTTATGCATCTTTCTATAATCACAAGATGATGAGGTGGGATTGATAATTACTTCTCATAAGCTTTTGGTAAATCGACCATCAAGTTATTTATAAGTTAGAGCAATTAACTTTGCTAACATTTATGTATCTTTATGTTGTCTCTCTCTTTTTTATATTAAGAAAATATATTTTATATAGAAGAGAACATTATTCAACATGTATTTTATGCTATGTATATACTATGTTAGTTTCTATCGCTTATTTTGTAAATAATATCAACGGAGTTTTTTATAATTGATTTTGATAAAAGGAGTTTATAATCATTATTCCAAATTGTTGGTGACAATGACGAATTAGATCGAATGATTTTTAATATGATATGACTTTATTGTTGAAAACCAATAATTATGTGTGTTATAAAAATGAATTCTTTATGTTCTACCAAAACTTATATGGATGTACTCAATTTTAAATGTTTTTATAGTAATAAAAATAAATTATCTTATTACATTTGTCAATTTCTTTTTTTCTCATTCATTCTTTATCGTAAAGGAAAAGTAAAATAAATAGAATATTCATATTTTCATAAGAAAATATAAGTGATCAAAATATACATCAAGTGTAACATTCCTTCTCCCCTAACTCACTCTTAACATATTGTTTTTAAGATTAGTCGCAATACATAACAATTACTAAAGTTTTAAAATTTAAATTACCATTTTATTTGGATTGTTTATTCTCTTCCAATATCTCATAGCTTTAAGGGCAAAAATAAAGTACAATAGAAAAAGTATGATAGTTTTTTTTAAATATCATAATGAAAATTTTCAAATAAGTAGTTTTTAATTAGTAAAAAGTAATAATTGTTTAAAATAACATAAAACTAAAGAATATACTATATTATGTTAATAAGTTTTTGTTATTTGAAACAACAACAACAACAACAAGAATAATAATAATAATAATAATAATAATAATAATAATAATAATAATAATAATAATGTAGGAAATAAAAAATATTCAAATAAATTATTTATAAATTAGTTCAAAATAAGTATAGTTTAAAATAATTTTAAATCAAAAACTTAATTCAATTTGATTCAAACATAATTTTTTATATTTTTCTTATCGTATACTTAAAATTATTATAATATTAGTTACAAGTTAGTATACAATTTATTATTTCAATGGTAAATACTTATAATATTGTTTTTATAACACATAATTGTTAATATTTTTATTACATTATTTGGCACAAATCAATAGTGTAAGACTCCTACTACAACTCAATAGTTGTTTTTATTTAAATGTAATTAAAATTTCAAATTTAATATAATTTGTCTTTATATTTCCCACTACATTTATATTTTTTTTAAACTTATGGTTATTAATGTGCAATGTTTTGTTATTTTCTACTTATTTATTATACACATTGTAGCTATATTTGTAGTATATAAGTAAGTTTTGATTAAAAAATCATATGTTTAAAAAGATTTGTGGTTCAAATTGAAAGAGTTGAATAAAAAAGTTATGTCGTATCAATGGTTATTTTAACACAAATTTTTTATAACAATGTTTATATATATCAAATGTATGTTGATTTCTAAATATTCATTTTGAATGTATTATAAATGTTTAATAAGTTTTTTTTTGATGTAAATGTTATAATGGTGTAGTTCTTTTATTTTATTAAAAGTTATAGTGTTTTTCATACTATTTGTTATTTGTTTTATATACAAACCGACATACGTTTTATATATAATTTTCATAACTTAAAACGTTCTATAAAATCATCAAAAGTTGTAGTATTTATTTTTTCATACTACTTTGTTTTTTTATACATAGGAATCAATATATGTTTGATATATAATTTACACAACATAAAATGGTCTATAAAATCATGAATTAATACGGGAAATAACTAATGATATAAATTTATTAAAATTAATAAAACTAATATGTTGAATATAGAGTTTGTTTTGCTATTGACATTGGTTTTATATGTATCTGTATTAAATCAGAATTTGTTAAATGTTATTATTTTAATTAAATAATTATATTCACGTGCAACACGCGAGAATTCGACTAGTATACTTAGAAATGAAACGTTTTTCCTTTCACCATATTCATTTGAAACTCCCATGCATTTTTCCTTTCACCACATTCATTTCAAACTCATATGACTTTTCAGTTTCTTTCTAATAATGATTATAAGTTAGTTAATAAGATTAAATAAATATCAAACCTAAAGTTTAATCATATATAAACTTACTTTCAATATTAAAAAAAATATATTACTTTTACTTATAAAGTTATGTTTTTTTAACTTTAAACATATTATATTTAATTTATTAGTTTTAATATATTGTTGGATGTAAAACATTATCATTTTAAGGCTACAACTTTTGAACAATTTGTATAAAATATGTAAATTATAAATTTAAATTTAACATTACAGGATCAACTTAAATATAAGTTTTAGTTTAACTTAAACGTCCATAACTTTTAACATATTATACTCAATTGATTATATTTAATATGTTGTTGTATGTAAACAATTATCAGATTAAAGCTACAAATTTTAACAACTTGGATAAAATACTTAAATTGTTAATTTAAATATAACATTATATGGTCAACTATATAAATTTCAGTTCCACTTAAAAAATGAAAAGAATATTTTGAGAATAGTTAAAATTGATAAATTGTAGTGCTAAATGTAAAAACTAAATTGTAATCTCAATTTAGCTAAAATATTTCCTAAAGATATTTTTATAATCATTAAAAGTTTTCAAATAAGTAGCTTAAAATAACTTTCGATAACAATAGTTAAAAATAACTTTATATAAATGATTATATTCTTATCTTTAAAAACAAAAAACAATATTTTATGTTTTAAATAATTGCAATGATAGAAATTAAAACATTAAGCTAATGAATTTTAAAAAATTAATTAACAATAAAAACAACTATAAACAACATTAAACCAAATATTATTGTTTACTTCGATTCATGCGTAACTCGCGGGTAAAGATCATTTAAACGATTAAAATTATGTAGTTTTAAGTATATATATATATATATATATATATATATATATATATATATATATATATATATATATTATCATATAATTCAAAATAATAAATATATTATATAAACTTAGTATACGGATTATTATATCAAATTTAACAATAACGTTATTATTATATTAAGAAAATATATATTTATAAACATTTCAACTATATAGGTTTTTGTGCAACGCGTGAGCATTCGCCTAGTCATACTATATTATAAAGGAAACATTTTTTTTCTTTCACCACATTCATTTGAAACCCTCATTTATTTTTCCTTTCACCATATTCATTTCAAACTCCTATGACTTTTCAATTTCTTTCTAAGAATGATTATAAGTTAGTTAATAAGATTAAATAAATATCAAACCTAAAGTGTAATCATATATAAACTAAATTTCAATATTAAAATAATATATGTACTTCTACTTATAATGTTATGTTTTTTAACTTTTAACATATTATATTTAGTTTATTAGTTTTACTATATTGTTGGATGTAAACTATTATCATTTCAAAGCTACAACTTTTGAACAATTTGTATAAAATATTTAAATTATAAACTTAAATATAACATTACAGGACAAACTTAAATATAAATTTTAGTTTAACTTAAACAACCCAAATAATATGTTATAAATAGTTAAAAATGATAAACTGTAGTGTCCTTCTTATAATAATTATAAGTTGGTTAATTAGGTTAAGTAAATAGCAAACCTAAAGTGTAATCATAAATAAACTAAATTTCATTATTGAAATAATATCTTTACTTCTTTTTATAATGTTATGTCTTTAGCTTTTAACATATTATACTTAATTTATTAAATTTAATATGTTGTTGTATGTAAACAATTATTAATTTAAAGCAACAACTTTTGAATAGTTTGGAAAAAAATACTTAAATTGTTAATTTAAATATAACATTACAGTGTTAACTTAAATACAAGTTTCAGTTCCACTTAAAAAAACCCAATGAATATTTTGTGAATAGTTTAAAGTGATAAATTATAGTGCTAAATGCAAAAACTAAATTATAATCTCAATTTAACTAAAATATTTTCTAAAGATATTTGTATAATCGTTAAACGTTTTCAAATAAATAGATTAAAATAACTTACAATAACAATAGTTAAAAATAACTCTATATAAATGATTATATTGTTACATTTAAAATCAAAAAGAGTGTTTGATGTTTTAAATAATTATAACGATAGAAATTAAAACGTTAAACAAATAAATTTTAAAAATTTAATTAACAATAATAACTACTATAAATAATATTAAACCATATATTATATTTAATTTTATTCATGAGTAACTCACGAGAATAAGTCATTTAAACGGTTGAGATTATACAGTTATAATAGATTTATATAATATCATATAATTCAAAATAATCAATATATTACATCAATTTATTATACGAATTACTATATCAAATTTAAAAACAACGTTGTTGTTATATATATATATATATATATATATATATATATATATATATATATATATATATATATTTGTGAAGATTTTAACTATATAGGTGTTTCTGCACAACGTGCAGAAATTCGCCTAGTATACTTATAAAAGAATCATTTTTCTTTTCACCACATTGATTTGAATATTCAATGACTTTTCAATTTCTTTCTAGTAATGATTATAAGTTTGTTAATAAGGTTAAATAGATATCTAACCTAAAATGTAATCATAGATAAACTAAATT